>NW_007259569.1:352778-355697 GCF_000164805.1 Carlito syrichta | reverse complement strand
CGAACCCACGGGCTTAGGCAATCCACTCACCTCAGCCTCCCAAAGGCACGGAATTACAGGTTGAGCCACTGAACCCGGCTAAGAAATACTTTAAATAAATGAAAATGAAAACACTGCATTGAAAAACTTATGGGATAGCACCAACCCAGTGCTCAGAGGGAAATGTTTAGCTATAAATTCCTACTTTGTAAGAGAAAAGTATCTCAAACCAACAAACTAATTTTCCATATTAAGGAACTAGGAAAAAAGAGCAAACTAACCCAAGGCAAGCACAGGGAAGGAAATAAAAATAGTACAGTGGGTAAAATAGAAAAAAAAAACAATTAAGAAAACCAATAAAACCAAAAGTTAGTTCACTGAAAATATTAACAAAATCAACAAATTTTTTGCTGTACTCGCCAAGATAAAAAGAGAGAAGATTTAAACCACTGAAATCAAGTTTGAAAGTGGGGGCATTACTACTAAGCTTACAGAAAGAAAAAAAAAAAAAAAGAAAAGATCAGGACCAGATGGTTTCACTGGTAAATTTAATAAAATGTTTAAACAAGAATTTAAACCAGTTTTTCTCATATTCTTCTGAAAAATAGAGGAAGAGTGACTATTTCCTAACTCATTCTAAAGCCACGATTACCCAAATATCAAAGACAGGCAAAGATATCACAAGAAAAGAAAACTAAAGATCAGTATTCCTTATGAAAACAGATTCAATAATCCTTAACAAAATACTAGCAAACCAAATTTAGCAGCATATTATAAACTAAATCTATAACATGAACAAGTGAAATTTATTCCAGGAATGCAAGGTTAGTTCAACATATGAAAATAAAGCAATATAGCATACCATATTAAAATAATTAAGGAAAAATGCACACTATCATCTTAATTAAAACAGCATAAACATTTGACGAAGTCTCACACTCTTCTGTAATTTTAAAAAATCAAAAAACTAAGAACAGAAGGAAATCTCCTCAATCTGATAAAAGATACCTTTTAAAAATCCAAAGCTTAAGTGACACCAGCAAGATAGCAGAACAGGAAGTCCTAGCCTTCATTCCCCCGACAAAAATATCAATTTAACTACTGATATACAGGCAACAATATCTTTATGAGTGATTCAGGATCTTAGAACTCTCAGTACCCCAGACAAGCACAAAACCAAGAATACCTGCACTGAAATGGGTGAGAAGAATAATTTCACTTTATGTGTGTCAGCTCAGCCCCCAAGACAGCACAGCTCAGTGCTAAGATAGATTGCCTTAGCCATGACTTCTTCATCAGGGGAAAGAGAGAGTAGAATGGGCCTTCAATATCCCTACCTTTTAAGGCACTGACCAAATGATCTGTTTTTGTCCTGCCTTACCTAGAGCATTGTAGAAACTGGCCTAGGTTAAATGCCAGGGGCAGCTAAGGAAGGGAGCAGGTGGTTTATTACAACTTGGCTCTGCAAGATTGGAAGAAGGAACACAACTATGGTGATTTTTATTGTTATGGCTTCTGTTGAATTTGATCTTGAGGTCTGTCTGTCAAGACTGGCCATACACCAAGATAGCCACTCTCTAGGAGAAACCTGACTGGGGAAAAGTTAGGTTCAAGTGTGTCAGTCAGGTGAGACAAAATGAGGATGTGAAACCAAAATGCATGACAGAAGAAAAGAATTAGCCACAGCTCCAAGGAGATTAGGGATGCTGTTGAAATGCAGATGAGAAATCTGGAGGCAGCAGGGAGCTCAACCAGTGGGTAGGAAGGGGAGGGGGGAGAGAGAGAGAGAGAAATGTGCACATCCATTGAAAGGGTTTGAAAGGCTCCTAGTATCTCTAGCCAGAGTGATTGGTGAAGGTCTTTCTCTGTTGAAGTCAGTTCATAAAGACTGGGAGAGGTGGATGTATCTTTAAGTATGCAGACACCATTGCAAAGCTACAGGGAACATGAAAAATCAGGACCCCATGCCATGAGCAAAGAAAAGACTAAACCTCCAATAACTGACCTTAAAAAACTGGAGATCTATAAATTGCCTAACAAGAATTCAATAATCTCAAAGAAACTCAGTGAATTACCCTGTAGCAGCAGAATATACATTCTTAAGTGCACAACGATCATTCTCTATGATACATCACGTTAGGTCACAAAACAAGTCTTAACAACTTTAAGATGATTGAAATCATGCCAAGTATGTTTTCTGTCCATGAAATGGGACTTTTTCTGATTTTTTCTAACTTGTGGAATGAAACTTTTTCTGACTTGTGAAATGGGACTAGAAATCAATAAAAGAAGGAAAAGTGGAAAACTTACAAATAGGTGATAATGTAACAACAGTCTTGAACAACTAATTGGTCAAAGAAAAAATCAAAAGGAAAATCAGAAAAAGGGAAATCAGACATGAATGAAAAGGAAAACAAAACATATCAAAACTTATGAGATGCAGCAAAAGTAGTAGTAATAGGGAAGTTTATAATGATAAATGACTACATTGAAAAAAGAAGAAAGGTCACAAATAAACAATTTAATCTTACACTTCAAGGAATAAGAAAAATAAGAATATATTAAGCTTAAAGTTAGTAGAAGGAAGGAAATAATAAAGATTAGAATAGAAATGCACAAAATAAAGATGAGTATAAATAAAGAACTGAAAAATCATTTAAAAAATCAACAAAAGAAAGAGGTGGTTTTTTGGAAAGAAACAAAATTGACAAAACTTTAGCTAGATTAAGAAAAAAGAAAGAAGATTTTTTTTTTTTGAGTGGGAGTCTCACTCTGTTGCCCAGACTGGAGTGCAGCAGCCGCTCCTGGCCACCACAGCCTCGACCTGCTGGGCTCCGGCGATCCTTCCTCCTCTGCCTTCCAAGTAGCTGGAACTACAGACGCGCGCTACCACGCCCGGTTGATTTTTTGATTTATTGTAGAGATGAGGTCTCGCCAAGT
>NW_007259569.1:311122-352758 GCF_000164805.1 Carlito syrichta | reverse complement strand
CTCAGGCAATCCACTCACCTCAGCCTCCCAAGGCGTGGGATTACAGGCTGAGCCACCGAGCCTGGCTAAGAAAGAAGACTTAAATAAAATCAGAAATGAAAGAGGAGATGTTACAACACTGCATTGTAAGTTTAAAATTTTTAAGAGGGTAGATCTCAGTTACATGTTTTTAGCACAAAAAATAGGGGCGTGAAGTAATTTTTGGAGGTAATGGATATGTTTATTACCTTGATCATGGTGATGATCTCATGGGTGTATGCACATGTCCAAACTCATCAAATTGCATGCATTAAATATTTACAGTTTTTGGATACCAATTATACCTCAGCCTGTTTAAAAAAACTCAAAGCTGGCATCATACTTAATGGTGAAAGACTAAAAGCTTTCACCCTAAAATCAGGAACAATACAAGAATGTCTTTTTTTCACCACTCCAATATTATACTAGCAGTTCTAGCCAGGTAAGAAAAATAAATTAAAATAATCCAAATTAGAAAGAAAGAGGTAAAACTATCTCTATTTGAAGATTACATGGTCTTACATATGGAAAACCCTAAAACTCCAAGCACAATAACCACTATTAGTGCTAGTAGATAAATCAGCAAAGTCTCAGGGTATAAGAACAACATACAAAATTTATTATATTTCTAAACAATAGAAATGAACACAACTAAAAGAAATTTTTTAAATTTCACTTATAAAAATGCCAAAAATACTTGAAATAAAGGAGGCGCAAGACTTGCAAAATATTGTTGAAAGAAATTAAAGGAATCTGCATGATGAACATTTGCATACCTAACCCTGAACTATACCCCACATCTTTAAAAGAAAGAAAGAAAAAAAAAAAAAGAGCCGGGCTCGGAGGTTCAGCCTGTAATCCCGCGCTTTGGGAGGCTAAGGTGAGTGGATTGCCTGAGCCCGCGGGTTCGAGATCCTCCTGGGCAACTTGGCGAGACCTCATCTCTACAATAAATTGAAAAATTAGCCGGGCGTCGTAGCGCGTGCCTGTAGTTCCAGCTACTCGGAAGGCTGAAGCAAAAGGATCGCCGGAGCCCAGTAAGTCGAGGCTGCAGTGGCCAGGAGCGGCCACTGCATTCCAGTCTGAGCGACAGAGTGAGATTCCAACTCGGAAGGAAGGAAGGAAGGAAGGAGGGAGGGAGGGAGGGAGGGAGGGAGGATGGGAGGAAGGAAGGAATTAAAGAAGACCTAAATAAATGGAAAGGCATCTCATGATAATGGATTGAAGGCTTAGTATTGTGAAAATGACACTACTACTCAAAGGAATCTAGAGATTCAATGCAGTGTCTATGAAAATCCCAACTGCATTTTTGCAGACATGGATACGCTGATCCTAAAATTCATACTGAATTGCAAGAGACTCCAAATAGCCAAAGCAATCTTGAACAAGAAGAGCAAAATTGAAGCACTCACCCTTTGGTATTTCAAAATTTACTACAAAGCTGCAGTAATCAAAACACTGTGGTACTGGCATAAGAATAGCTATATAAATCATTGGAATAGAATTGGGAGTCAGGAAATACCCATATATCTATTGTCAATTGATTTACAACAATTGTACTAAGACCCATCAAAATGGAGAAAGAAGAGTCTTTTCAACAAATGGTGCTTGGAGAATTGAATATTCACATGCAAAAGAATGAGAAACAGAAGTAATAGTGTGTGTGTGTGTGTGTGTGTGTGTGTGTGTGTGTGTGTGTGTGTGTGTGAGAGAGAAGAGACTTATTATTACAGGGAGTTAGATTATGTGATTATGGAGGCTGACATATTTCAAGCTCTGCAGGGTGAGTCAACAATCTGGAGACTCAAGAGAGTCAATGGTGTGGCGCTAGTCTGAGTTTCAAGGCCTCAGAATGAGGAGAATCAACAGTGTAGGTCTGTTCTGAGGGCTAGCACTCTTGAGAGCCAGGAAGAACTGATGTTTCCATTCAAGTCCAAAGGCAGATAAAAACTGATGTTCCCAGTTCAAAGGCAGGCAAGCAGGAAAAATTCTATCTTACTGGATGGTCAGTCCTTTTTTCTATTTGGGTCTTCAACTGTATAAATGAGATCAACTCACATTAGAGAGGAGAATCGACTTTATTCAGTCTCATTCAACAGCACCTCACATAAACACCCATAATAATATTTGACCAAATATCTGAGCACCCTGTGTGGCTCAGTCAAATTGATGCATAAAATTAACCATCACACCATATAAAAAATTAACTCAGAATATAGTTTAATATAGCTAAAACTATAAAACTCTTGGAAGAAGATGTAAGTATAAATATTTGTGACCTCGGATTTAGCAATGGGTTCTTTAATATGACATTAAAACACAAGCAACAAAAGAAAAAAATAGATAAATGGGACTTCATCAAAATTTAAAACTTTTGGCATCAAAAGACATTATTAAGAAAGTTAAAAGACAACCTACTGAGTGTAAAAAAAGCATTTAAAATGAAGGTCTGGCATCCAGAATGCAGAAAATAATGCTTACAACTCAACAACAAAAAGGCAAGCAATTCAATTTAAAAATAAGCAAAGGATTTGAGTAGATATTTTAGTAGACATCAGAAGACATACATACTAATATGGAGAGGGTAACACATAACATCATTGGTCTTTAGGATAATGCAAAGCAAACCACAATGAGATACCATTTTACATTCACTATGATGGCTATAATTTTAAGAAAATGAAATTAACAAGTGTTGGTTAGGATGTGGAGAAGTTGGGACTCTCATACATTACTGGTAGACATACAAAATGATACAATCACTGGAAAACAGCTGGATAACTTCTCAAAAACTTAAACATACAATTATCACGTGACTCAGCAGTTCCACTCTTAAGTACATACCCAAGAGAAATAGACATATGTCCATATAAAAATTCACGCATGAATGTTTATAACAGCATTACCTTAATAGCCAAAAAGAACCTAGATGTCCATCAGTTGATGAATGGATAAACAGAATGTTCATACCATGGAATATTATTTAGCTATAACAATGGATGAATTACTCATATATGCTACAGTATCAATGAACTTTAAAACCATTATGCTAAGTGAAAGAAGCCAGACACAAAAAGTCACATACTGTATTATTTCTTTTATATAAAATAAAATAGACAAGTCCATAGGTAGTGATAGCAGATTGGTGATTGCCAGGAGCTGGGGGAAAAAAGAAAGTAACTGTTTAGTTGTATGGGTTTCTTTTTGAGGTGATCAAATATTCTGGAATTAGATAGTCCTGATGGAGCCCCAATATTGTGAATGTACTCGAAACCACCCAATTGTGCAATTTACTGTGGATAGAGAATTTTATGTTATATAAGTTTTACCTCAATAAAAATTTTAAGATTGAAATAACTCTTATACTCAGTCAAGATAGTAGACTTTCTGGGGAACTTTGAAAAATATGGAGAGGGTAGATCATTAGCCCCAATATATGTCATTAATCTAGGAGAGGGGTTGGCAATCTATAGCCTACAGGCCAAATCTGGCCACTGGCCTGTTTTCAAAAGGCCTATAAGCTAAAAGATGGTTTTTACATTTTTTAAGGTGGTTAAAAGCAACAATAACATAGAAGACTATGTGATAGAGACATTTTTAGGGCAAATATTTACTGTATGGCACTTTACTGAAAAAGATGATTAACCCTTACCTATGGTGATGATAAAAAAAAATAAACCCTTAAATTTATAGTATACATTTCAGTTTATAAGGCACATCCATTTTTCTCTCAGCTGACTTTCAAAACAAACTTGTGAAGTAGACAAGGTGCTATTTCTCTGTGTAAAGGGGAGGAGTATTTGGTGAAGTTAAGCCACTGATATCCTTGCTCTGTCACTTGATAGAACTCAGATGGTCTGAATGTTATTCAATGTTTTACCCTCACAACCCACTGTCTTGCTCAACACTTTGGAAGAACAACTAAAAGCACTTTGAAAATGCAATATGATTTTGACTTAAAGGATCAACCCAAGGTTGAGAAAAAGGTCAAGAAAGCTTTGGCTAACTGTCGCTGGGATCTCTCTTTCAGCTTTATATCTCCTCTGGCAATTGTCATATATTTTTAAAAATGAAATGCCACCCATATTGACGGACTCAGAAACTGTCAGGCCAAAATCTTTGAAGTGCCACAGAGCTGGACAGTTTGCTCTATTTCAAACACATCGGGTCAAACAGTATAATAAAAATTGACGCGTTTGTGATATGTCCCTTTATAGGAGCTATGACATTCTCTTTTTCCACTAATACCCTGTATCCAACCTGCAGCTTCAGCTGTCTTCTGGATAGCATATCATCCAGTTCCTATTCTGTCTTCCCAACAATTTACCAAGTGTCAGATTTCATGTGTGGGAGAGGGAAGATTGCAATTGATACAGATATTTCTTAATAGTCCTTCATCTTGGCCTTCTGTGCATAAGAATAGGCCCTTGGTACCAGAGTGGCCAATCAGCAGCTCCAGAGATGGGCTCCCCACCTTGAGGTTATTGTTCTCTCCCTCCACTCTCCATCCCACATGTGCCTGGCTTAGTACAATTTCATGCACTGCTCATATCTAATCTGTAATCTTCTCCACTCATTTTTGGATGATGGTCTCATATGGAGGGGAAGGAGTATTGCATACGCTGTTGATTCAGGTGTTGAAGGGCTATGAAGTAAATGGCTGCCCCTACTGGAGTCACTGTAATAGAATTGTGGGGGATTTATAATTATATCCTTCCATACAATTCAGTTAATTAATCAGCTCTTCCCACACACTGCCATTAGGTTCCTCTCACTAGGCAGGCCACTTTAATCACAG
The DNA here is from genome assembly GCF_000164805.1 of Carlito syrichta. Lineage (NCBI taxonomy): Eukaryota > Metazoa > Chordata > Mammalia > Primates > Tarsiidae > Carlito > Carlito syrichta. The sequence continues at coordinate 347,942 of NW_007259569.1, read as the reverse complement.
CATGGAACTCCTTCATTCAGTTTTCTTCCTGCCCTCTTCTTGGGGCTCTTTTTCATTCAAGGACCGGCGCAACTTCTCCCCATGTGCTCATTTTTAAAATTCCAGGTCTTTCCCTTCTTTAGGGTCCCCAGATAGATACCAGATTACTGGTTAAAGCGCTTGTGTTTTGAATTTAATCTATGTGGGTCGCCAAATACCCCTGATTTTTAAGAAGCAATTTCAGTTCTCCCACCTGATATTTCAATTGTGTCCATAAACTGGATGCTAGGTTATTTTCCCCTGTTAGGGGAAATAATTAAAACCCCTTTCCTCACTTTCATTACTGGGCCCTGATTCCCTCTCCTGTAACAGCCTGGATTCTAAGAGTCCTTTGAGGACAAATAATATTACTAGTTCCCTTCTACCTAGGCGGCCCCAGTACCTTGGACTTTTTGTTTTCTTCTTTTATATGCAAAGACTTTTTCTAATCAGCATCACTAGTACACCTGGTAATCTATTACCTTAGATTCCTGGCAGTTTGCAGCATCCATCTGGACCTCATCCTTGTTGCCTTCTAAATCTCCCTTCTCTCTCTGGGCTCAACGCACCATGTTTCTGGTTCCTACGCTTTAAGTCCTAGGCTTATCTTTCTCATCCAGTGCTCCTGCGTTTGTGAGGGGATTGGGGTTGAAATAGCCACTATGGTTCTGCCCTCTCAAAACTTTCCCTAGTTGGTGATGTTATTTATTGTCTTGTTCAGGCTTGAGCAGAAAACAGTCTTCCTGGTTCACTCTAAGCAAAAAGCATAACTCCTAACAGGGTATTCCAGTGGGACTCCATTCCCATTTCTCTCCTAAAATTTATTTAAGGAAAATTCCAAGTACAAAACCTCATAGGGCACACAAATTATGTTATGGTAGAATTGTAATTGCACCCATATTGCTGCAAATCCTGGACCTGGCAGAAAGGAACTGAGAATGAGATCAGGTTGCCATGTGATTTTTTTTTGCAGTGATTTATCGAAAGGAGAAAGTAGTTGCACAGGTTATTGACCACTGGAAGTGAGCTGAAAGCTAATTATACATTAATAATGAAAGCTTATTCTAGGGCAACTTGTGGACTACTTTTATTTCCTTATCATCTTTTAAGTATACAGGTGGGATGAATTCTACATTATTTACTTTAAAGATCTCTTTTTAAAATAGTATGGTTTCCAAGATCTGCCCCAGCCATCTGTAAACTAACTTTCTGGAGGATACACTGAAGCTTTAAGTTGGTTTTCCACTCCCTTTGTGTATCAGGGCAATATAAGATTGAGTGCTGCTGGAATCTCAGAATTCAGTGATAGCTTTCAGTTTCGTGTTACTGATGGAAATCTTGGCTTATAATTATCCTGTGACAGGGTGGTGATCTTTTAAAAATGTAAATCAAAACTTATCACTGTCCTACTAAAAACCCGCTAGTAGCTTTCCATAGCAGTTTGAAGAAAATTCAAACAACTTTCCATGGCTTATAAAAGCCCTACATGACCTGGCCTCTGCCCACCTTTCTGATCTCATTTTGTACCATGCTCCCAGCACTCACATATTCTTCAGCCCCACAGAACTTTCTGTTTTTATAGCCACATATTTCTACCTCAGGGACTTTGTACCTGCTGCTTCTACCTGGTACATTATTTCCCCAAATCCTTGCATAACTGGCTCCTTTCCATCATTCAGGTATCAGATCAAATGTCAGTCTCTCAAAAAGGCTTTCCCTATCACTCAATCAAAAACAAAACATTTTTCTTTAAGTCACTTATTTTCATGTCACCTTGTTTTATTTTTCTCATAATAGTTACCACAATCTAGAAATTATTTTAATTGTCTATGTGCTTATCATCTGTCTCCCCTCAGTAGCATGAAACTTTCATGAAATTAAAGGTCTTGTGTGTCTTGCTCACTGCTGTGTCCCCAGTACTGAGTACATAGGTGTTCAACAAATATTTATTGACTGAATGACAGTATGGCACATGCTGTTAGTTCCTAGCTCACTCCCAACATTACTAAATTACTCATGATAATTTGTTGTCATGTATCTTTCAAGATATTATTTCTGAAATATAGTATAGTTTCTAAATGTTTGGCTATAGGATTTTGGATAATTCATTTATTCAAGCATTTACTGAGGGCCAGACATTATGCTAACCTCTGAGAATATAAAAATATCTAGTGGTGAAAATGAACATAGAAATGACTGTAGTCCAGTGGGGTGAGTGATAGAAATTTGAATTAAGTATTGTGGTAACACTAAGGAGAAAGGGTCCATCTCTTTGGTGTTGGAGTAGAGATGGTGGTGCTTCAAGGAATGAGCCCCAGAGGATGTGATAGATACTTAAGCTGGATTTGAAGAATGAATCAGTTCATTGGAAAATGGGATCAAGGCAGTCTAGCATGTGGAATATAAGAGAGAGAGAGTATGGACTATTCACAGGGTGACTGTGGGAGAAGAAGCTGGAAAAAAGGGCAGAACTCTTTTGAGTTGAAAGTAGTTTCTGTACCTGCAAAATGAACATTTGTATACCTAACACTGAATTGTACCCCACATCTTTAAAATAAAAAATTTTTAAAAAATAAAAGAAAATTTTTAAAAAAAAGTAGTTTCCATCTCAACAGGAAGGGGACAACCGATGCTCACTATAGACACCTCACCCCCTCCTACAAAAGTAAATATAGTTACCTTCTGAGAGTTAAGGTAGAAAAGTTCTCATGTAGAAAATAAGTTTAGATGGTTTCAGAAATTAACCAAGAAATCATCTGCTTGTAAATGTGTGACTGGAAATTTTGGGAATACTCAAAACTCTGCTCAAGGTGATCTAGGACAAATCTTAAGGAGGCAGGAATGAAATGCAATTATAATTTTGTGAGTGGAAATCAAATTAATTGTATTATATATTGCTTGGAGTGAATAGAAAGTAGCTGGCCAGCTAGATGCAAAGAAATGACAGTTACCAGCCAAGCTCCATCCAGGAGAATGATCTTGGCCAAGTGAACACAACATGATGGGCTCCTTGGCAAGGCTGGCCTTGTAGTTAATGAGAGTGCTTCAAGTTGTTTAAGCTGAGATACCATTCTTAGGATCAACTAACTCTCCTTGTTCATATTTTATGCTCACCAAGCAACCTTTTGATAATTTATTTGGCTCTCCACATAACTTGCCTACAAGGAAAGAATGCACCAATCTGCCTACTCAAGTATTTTGGCCTGCTTAACAATTGCATTTCTCATTGTAAATTAATAAACTGGCATCCTCACAAATATATAAATATATATATGAGGGATCGACAGATATGAATATATAAATACAAATGTTTTTTAAAGTCTTTGTATGTCAAACAGGCATGTGAGACTGCTTGAGTTGACTTTGCCTTATTGGATTTACTCAGTCTAGAATCCAGTCTTCAGCCTTACAACTCAGAAAGCTAGTTTGGTTTCTACACTGAGAGTCCAGTCATCTCTTGCAAGGGTTTTGGAAGCAGCCAACTGGCATTCCCCAGTGACAGAGGCCTGTGCATTGCTGTGTCCTGCACTCCAAAGTCTGCTAAGGGGACAGTGTTCATTCTTCTGTGTTTGTTTTCAAATATGCCTTGTGTGTTGAGAGGTTCAATTTGAGAATGGGTGAACATTGCTGTAAAATGACGTGAGGACAGAAAATATTCTTGTTTGTTTTTGCTTACTTTCCGTTTCCAAAAGTAGACCCTAAGAAAGGGATTTGAACACAGGTGGTTTACTTGGGAGGTGATCTCAGGAAGCACAAGAGGAAAATGGGGAAAGTGCGGCAAAGAAGGGAGAAAAGTTCATAACAAGTGTGTTAATGATCAGGTTACCTTGTGGGCAACTGGAACTCGGTCTTTCTGGGGACTCTCTGAGAAATTGTGTGGAACAGTTTTAGAATCATCCCACTGAATGGTGGAAAGTCTGTCATACTTCTCCACAAACCTCTATCCTTATTGGTTGAAGGTTAGCCCAGAAAGTTAACTATCCAGGTCACCCCTGGCTGTAGCAATGCAGGCTTCCACTGTGCCAGAGAAAGCCCTCAGGCAAAGAAGAGAGACTAGCCATTTGAGGTGGAAGCCTATCAGGATGCTGGAAACTGCAGCTGTAGGTGAACTCGGTGAGCCAGGGGAACATGGGGTGGGTCATCAACAGCATTTTGTGCATTTGTGAAAACAAATATGGTTGACCTTGAGACCCCAATAAACAAATGAACAAAGGACATGAACGAACAAATTGTGCAGAAAAAATTTAAATGGCCAACAATTATATTTTTAAGCATCTAACTTTAGTGGTAATCAATGAACTGTAAATAAAAATGAGATGCTATCTTTTTGCCTGTCCAATTAGCAAAGGCTTATTTTTTAATTAAAAAAATGTATTAATTAGGGTGCACTCTCATTCACTGTAAGTAATATTGTAAGTTGGTGCAACCTTTCCGATAAAAAATTATCCAATATAGCAACCCATCAAATCATCTTTTCAAACATTCAATGACATTGAAAATACTCATTATATAACATTGTTAAAAAGCATAATATAAAACTATATGTACAGTATTATCTCAATTTTTTTCCAACTCAGAGATAATATATATTGTAAGACATTGGTTTATTAATAGCTTTGGGAGAAAGAAACACTACATTTAATATACCCCAATTTTTTTCTGTTGACAGTATAAATGCATACAATGATCTATCACTTTCTTTTTCAATAACACCACCAAAATCTAAACTTTCTTCACATTTCAGAGTCTAAAGATTCTTCTTAATTACTTTTGAGCATTAGCAGTGATGAAGCATACTATAGTGACATGTGACTACCTTTCATAACTTCTGCTTGTGATGATGTGACAAGATCATCAACACATGTAGAAGAATCCTGGAGGTCCATCAGTTTTTCCTATATGGTTAGACTCAGAGTTATTTTTTTTTTCTTTTCTTTGTGTTGTTTTCAATTCAATTATTTTAGCTAAAAAAAAATCAATCAGTTTCTCTTGAAAGTCACCCAGAAGATTTTGATAGATAGATGTTCAGTGCCTGAATGATAGTCTCTCACAATGTATGAAACGGTCACACCAACCTTTCCTAGCTTTGAAAATATTATGATCTATTCCAAGAGATTTGGCAATTTCTACTGCCTTTGATTACATTATCTGGTGTGTGACAGGCAATCTTCTGCAGACACAAAAATTTTTAATTTAAATGATGCATCACAGTATAATTTTTAGAAGACATTTTAAGTGACAATTAGGGAGAAAGCCAAATTTAAGTTAAAAATTTAAACCACAAGGTAGGCCAATGCAAATAACTCAATGAAGTGGCAGTCACATGTACAGATACTCTCTCAGTACAGCTAAGTCTGCACACACATAATGATAACAATAGCACAGTAGATTCCTCTGCCTGCAATCTGCAAGTCACTTTTGACATCTGTTGTAAGATGCATCCTGATTTCAGATGCGTTAGAATGCAGGAAATGTGGTATGAACTATGTACACATATGTACACAGAGGAAAAAAGACAGAAAGGAAATGCACCACAATGATTACAGCAGTTATCTCTGGGTGGTGAAACTGTAGATTATATATGTTTGCTTATCTTCAGTTTCTAAATTTCTGAAATAGCTTGTATTGCTGTTAAATTATAATAAGTTTTGTAAAGGATTGGTCTTTGTATTTTGAGGGCTGTTGCTTGCTATTGAGAGAAAAGAAGTTGGAACAAAGAAAAACAAGCTTGAATCTGAGTTCTATACTTGGCATTCCACAGTAATCTTTGTATCTTCCAGGCCCAACAGAACAAATAACCAAGTACTCTCAACTAAGAGATTACTTAAAGGTAAAGAAACAGATCAGAACCTCTGAAGCTACATTTGTCATTACAGTCCAGTGTCTGTGTTGTCATGTAATTTTGTCAAGTCGCTTATCTCTCATATTTGTTTTGTCACCTGGAATTGGGTGATGGTGTTTCTATAAGCAACGTAAACATCTTACGAGGATCTCACCAGAAAATTTCCTTAGGGCATGTATGTGTGAGAGAGTGTGTGTGTTTGTGTGTAGTATAGGAGAGGGAAGAGGATAGTGAGCAGAGAGACACAGGGCTGACAGTCTGTTTCTGGGGATTGAGGGAAATGTTGGGGCTTGTATAATTTCTGTCACTGGGCACAGATAAATGAATTCTATACTGGTAGCCCTTGGGGACATTATCCAGCTGAGAGAACTTAATTTCAGCTAATTAACGCGGCCCCAGTTGCATCTACCTGTTGATGGTGAGAAGAGCCTGGGGAATTTGCTCTACCTCACACACTTCTGCTAAATCTTACTCCCAGGCTTGACTCCCAAAGCAAAGCGGGTGACAGGGAGACAAGCTATCAATGAGAAGCTTTGGCTACAGGCAGCAGAGCTGCAGTGTGCTGTGATGTGAAGTAGCAGATCTCACAGCTCCTCACCCAGTACAGCCCACAGGAAATACGTGTTGGAGAGTTGCAATACCTTTGTTCATTTCATCTTTCCAACAGCCCGAGGTTGTGCACAGTGGGGTTCGGAGGGGCCTGGACTGCTCCATTTATGTCTAACACAGAATAAACAGTCAAATAGCAGTAGCTGCTATTATTCTCATCACTACTATTCTCATCATCATTATTGCCACCACAGAAAGGGCCTGTTGATCAATATCTCTTCCAGTCCCTTGTCCAGGCAGGGTTTCCGTGATCACCTCCTTCCTTTCTCTGCTCTGTGTTGTGTTACTCTGGGGAGCGTGAGTCACTCTTTTGAGGTAACAGTGAAGACCCTATTACGATGCAGGCATTTTCTGGGAGATGAATTGCCTCAAGCTGTTCTCATCCATCAATAACTTTCCAGAGTGAGAACACTGGGCAGCTTGGGTGGGGGTCTGAGAATGGTGTGATTCCGGAAGGAGGGGCTGGGAAATGAGGTTGCTGGTGGAATTGAGCCTCACAATGTCGCCTCAGACAAAACCAATCTGCAGTGTAGGTAGCAAGGCAGTGGACAGGACTGAACCAAGATTGCAACCCATGCTGACTCACCACCTAGATCTGTAAGGACCAGGATCGGGAGACAGGAAAGCAGTGTAAGCCAGGAGATGCCTCACACATCAGTCTCAAAGCCAAAAAGACCTCAGGTTTTGAGAGAGAGAGAGTTGAACCAGACTGGTAGGAGGAGAAATATATCCTCCCTTTCCTGGGCTCTCCAGCATCAGGAGGGAGAAAGCCTAAGGAAGTGTGTGTGTGTGTGTGTGTGTGTGTGTGTGTGTGTGTGTGTGTGTGTGTGTGTGTATGAGAGAGAGAGAGAGAGAGAGAGAGCGAGTGGAGAAAGAGGCTTAAACACACCAGCAGCAGGCTGGATGCCGCTTTGGACAAGCCGGCAGGACACAATAATTGATTGCTTTCTTGCTGCAAAATCAAAACGGCTTTTGATGTTCAGCCATTCATTGCCATAACTGGAATAATAACACAATTCATTTTAGCTGCAGCCCTGCAAATGGATGGCTTTAATAATGGCTAATTTGGGATGATGAATGTGCCATTTGAGGGGTGACATTAGTGCTGAATAAGGAGAAGGGCGTGCAAGAGACGGGGAGGAAGGGATGAGCTGTACAAGATTAGCCATGTTTGCTAACTTCTGAAACTGCCAGCTCTTCAATTCCACTCCACAAGTATTGATTTAGCAAGCATCTACTACCTACCTAGTATGGGGCTAAGGGTTTGGGAAGACTCTGAAGAGAAGTGTGACTGGGTTGCCATATGTCCTGGTTTCCTAGGGACAGTCCTGGTTTATGAGGAGAGCTGGTACAACTATTAATAGCACCCCCTCTCACTCTCAAAAGTGTCTTGGTTTGGATAATAAGTTATATTGTCATTCTGTGTGGCTCATTCTCATGCTTTCCATGAGAACACAACTTTTCAAGGAAGACAAGTCTTATTTATGCGCATGGAGCAATTATAGCACATGAGGAGACAGTGTGTAATCGATAGATGAACCAAATAAACTCCAGCACCCAAATCAATGTTTATAAGTCCAAAATTGGTGGTGGGTATGGATTTAAATACACTGAAGATAACTTTCACATGCATGGGAATGATAAATTGCAAAATACTGTTTCATTTGATCAACAACCTTAATGTTATACCCACCTTATGGATGAGGAACTAGAGGCTTAGAGAAGGAAATTAATTGCTCAAGATCACAGAGCTAATAAATGAGAGAGTCAGGCTTTAAATCCAGGACTATTTACTTAGAAGCCACCTATGTTTCTTCTTCAGAACAGATATTAGTGCAGCCTGGAGTTATCAGGAAGCCCGTGGAGAAAGTAAACTATACAGAAAAAATGAATCCACAAGTAAAAGTGAATAGAGTAAAAAAATGAAACATGTAAAGTTGCAAAGAGACAGTACAGAATTAAGTGAGGTGAGGTTAATCAGGGATGATTTGCGAAAAAAGTGAGGTTTTGTACTAGTTTTGAAATTACTGATGAGTGTGATGAATATGGATTAACAGAGATCAAAGAAAAGGCTTTCACATGCGTAGGAGTGATAAACTCAAATCAAGAAGCAATTTCCTGGGAGTGGGCAAGTGGATGAGAATGAGGTAAACAGAAGATGACAATCATTTTTGTAAGTTTTTCTTTCTTAAACACAGTGGTAGATAATAGGTGTTCATTATGCTATTCTGTATACTTTGTATATCTGAATATTTCATGATAAAATATTTTTTAAAAGAGAACTTGTTCTTTCCAAGTGGGGGAAATGTATAAAACAGGACATAAAGGCAGGGACAAGGGATGTCTATTCTGGAGCTGTTTAAATCAGAGCCCTTATGTCTTCATAGCATTCATAGCCTTCCTTGCAGCATGGCCCACTGCCATTCCTTCCTCTCTAATTACAGCACGACATGTTGAAAGCCTTGCTGAGCCCTCATTCTTACTTGACCCAAGAATCAGGGCCTCTAGAAATGTCCATTGGCTGCCTTTTTCCAAGATGTGCCTATATGGTCATTCTGTCTTGCTTGCTGTTGGCCACTTGTGAATGTTGCACTAAGTACCCACATGTTGATTTCTTGAGGGGTTTAGTGTTTAAGCAAAAGCTTTGTGTCCTCCCAAGTGATTGACTTTCTGATTGGCAGCTGCAGTCAGAGGCCCCCTCTCAGCTCTCTTGCTCCCCACAACAAAGGGAATCTTGAGGGGCAAAGGGAGCTGCCCAGAGCCCAGGACTTGGCCTCCCAAGGGACTTACATGTCTTTATGCAGCCATAAACAAAAGCGGAAAATGAGTCCATACCAATTCCATCACCGTGGCTCTACAGAGCCATTAAAATGCCATAATGCGAGGTTCCATGTGCTTCACCACCAAACAGGGCTTTGGCAGCAGCTGGCACATGTGTGTAGGAAGATCCCAGTGAACTAATCCTGTCATTTGGCGCAGCATGGGGGCCAGCTGTGAGACCCCATATTTTGTTGCAAAATGAGGAGCAGGAAAGTGCTTCAGCAGGGTGAGGCTGTCCCTTCTGTTCCAGGTTGAGGTCTCTTGGCTTCTCTCTATGGCAAATAGAGGAGCCACGGAGACACTTGGCGTTTACTCCTATGTGTTATTGTGTGTGTGTGTGTGTGTGTGTGTGTGTGTGTGTGTGTGTGTGTGTGTGTGTTGTTCCAAGTTCCTGGCTGGATGTGATAGAGAGAGAATCTAAGGGGTATCAGGTGGGAGGTCAATCAGGTGTGGTCAAAAGATTGAGAGTCAGAAGGCTTGGGTTCCTGTCCTGACTTTTCTGCTGAATTGGTCTGTGACCTCGAAGAAGTGTCACAGGCCATGCTCCCAGGGCAGCAGACTCTGAGACAGAACTTTGTGGGCAGGAGGTTTATTGGGGAGCACTATCTTACCAATATCTGCAGGGGACTGAATAAAGCAGAACTGAGTAGAGGAAGAGGTAGAACTGTGATGCAGCTGCATAAAGGCCTCAGCCGATCCCCTGGGAAGCTCAGAGTTGTCCTGAGTTGTGGCAAGGGGCCAGCCACTTATGCTTCTGCGTGGATCAGTCACTGGAAGCAGGCCACTACCTGGGAAGAGTGCACGGCCAGGCAGTGCCTCACAGCATCCAAGTCAGCAAGTTACTTCCCCTCTCTGGTCCCAGCTCTCTCCCCCATAAAATGAGTGACTAGGGTGAACTCTAGGACACCTGCCATCTCCTAGACTCTAGACTTCCCACCAGCCGTCCCTTCTGTTCCTGCCACCACACCCCTTTCCTCTTAACTGATTCCCAAGTTAACATCTCACCCCTTCTTAAATGTTTACAGTGTCTCCTCATTGAGCATGATACAATACAAACTCCTGAAGTGACATTCAAGGCCCTCTATGATCTAGCCTGGCACATCACTTCAGCCTCCCTCCTGGCTGCTACTCTCCACCTTAAACATTGTTTTCACCTTGCTCTCCCCTCCTTTCCTCGGCTCTGTCAATGAGGACCTTTTATGCATTCGTGGGCAAGGTATAGGAAAGGGTTTTGGAACCAGGCCTGGCTTGGAATCCAGGTCTGGCTCTCAGAAGCTGTGTGACATTGGGGCATTTAAGCTTGCTGAGACCATTTCCTCATCTGAAAAAAAAATGGAGTTATTGATGTCTCCTTCATATGGTTGTTGTGAGGAGCAAATGAGATAACGTAGGTAAAGTGCCTGGTGCAAAACTTAAAATAGAGCTTGATAAATGTGAATTCTCTTCCCTCTACCCTTTGTGGCAATAGCTGAACCTGAACAACATCCTCCAATGATTAGTTTCAAAAATATTTTAGAATGAGCAAGTTCTGTGTATAATTTGGTATTTTTCTTGCTAATCTTTAACTCAAGAGAAATTTAGTCACTCTGATTTTTAGTCTGGCACCAAATACATTCCCTGTCTGTGTCCAAATGTCTCTTAGTGTCCAAGGCCTCTCTGCCCCAGTCGCAAGAACATGAGAACACAGGAGCCTTTTTATGCCCCCTGCCAAGAAGCATCAGCCAGCATGGCTTGAGAACTTGTTGGAAAAGCTATTCTCAGCCACAGTCACCCCCAGATCTGCTGAGCAGAAACTCTGGGGGTGGGCCTGGAGCTTTGGGTATACCCTGGGTGATTGTGATGCTCACTCAGGTTTAAAAACTGCCAGTGCTCAAGGGTTCAGGGCTTCTCTTGGGCCATGTGTTCCAGGGTTCTCTACACTGCCCCCTCCCCACCCAAGAAGAGGGAAGAATGACTATAGGAACTAGACAACTCTAGAAGAGGTTGAGCTTTTGCCTGGAGACCTTGGGAGTGACCTGTGCTCCTCGGTCACCGTAGGAGTCCCAGGAACAGGTTGCCAAGCTCTGCCCATGGCCCAGCCTCCATGACGTAGAACCCTCTTCAGGTCACGAGGTGCAGTCTCTGCCTATGCACAAGGCCTCCCAGGACCTTCAAGACCTCTGACTTTCAAGCCTCCTTGGCACAGCCCCTAAAGTGGTGGTTCTCAAATTGTGGTCCCCAGTCCACCAGCCTCAGTAACACCTGGGAAAATGTTAAAATCACAGATTATCAGGCCCACCCCAGACCTACTAGAGGTATTTCTAATATAGGCTCAAAGTAAAGAACCACTGGTCTAGACTTTGCAAACTAGTATAACTTAATTCACTTTTTAAACCTTCCCAACCTCTTCCTTACTACACAATCCTAAAGGGGCTTTTTCCTTACTACACAGAAGTTAAAAAGGAAGACAAAACTTGTTGATAGAGAGGATATATAAAGCCATGTTTCCTAATGAGAAGAAACTCCCTTTCTACTTTATTCTCTGGATTTACCTGTTGTGACCAGCCATTTCGAAAGGGACCTGTGACTGGTCTAACTTGATCGGTACCTGATACTTATTTCTCCAAAGGCTTGTTGCTACTGGTCAATGCTTCAGCATACAAAACAGAACAATTGGAATGTAATATAAATAGGCACTTTGCACAGAGATTTAAACCATTTTCATTACAACCATTGGCACGGTGTGTTTTGCAGCTCTGATTTCAGTTCCAGTTGTGAATACTCAGGGAGAGCAAACAGATTTCAGAAAATAAAGAAAGAAAATAAGGGGCAGAGGTAGGGGAGATATACTCTCCAAGCGGCAGAGCAACTAGAGATCTACCCAGATCTAGGGAGCTAAATTAGTCATCCTGCTTTATGGTGAGGGTGACAGGGTACTGCAGTGCTCGGTTGTGATTAGGCTGTGGAGCTCTCACTGTGGAAGGAGGGGGCCAGGGCACAGCAGGGTTTGCTGAGGGCCTGGATCTGAGACACCAGGGTCTTGAGGGAGCTCTGTGGGGGATGCCCAGGAGATCACAGCAAGACCAGGGGCTCGGGCGAAAGGGCTGAGGGTGTGGACTGATAATAGACTCCCCTTCCTAGCCAGAGTGAAGGCTGCATGGCAGGTGGGCAAAGGCTTGCGGGGGGAGGAGTTGGCTCTCACCCTGTGTACCTGCCAGTTCAGTCCGAGGGAGATTACAGGAACAGAGTGTTAAATGAGTCTCCTCTGCCTCCCTCTCAGTGCCTTCCAACCAGGACCCGCCTGTGGTTCCTTCCCTTTTTCCAGGTGGTGGGAAACTACTGCAGGGCCAAGCTGAACACCTGAGGCTCCACATGGCTTTCCTCCAGCTCAGTGCCAAGCCTAAGGCCTTCTTAAAGAAAGCCACTCCTGCTTGAGTTGCGTTTGTTTTTGTTTGTTTTCCTGTTTTTTTAATTTTATTTTAAAGATGTGGGGTCGATCAGGATTAGGTATACAAGTGGTCATCATACAGGTAAAGTTTGGACTGTCCTTTGGTTCTCACTTTGCCTAGTTTGAGATCAGGTACCCTTATTAATGTTGTGTCCCCCCCACTCTCACCCTAATAGTATCCTGCTACTGCCAATCTCTTTCTTAAAGTATTATGGTAATTGTTCATGGTCTGCTTATGAGTGAGAACATAAGAACATGGTACTCTGCTCTTTGTTTCTGTGATAGGTCACTGAGTATGATGGACTTTAAATCCATCCAAGTTTCTGCAAAATCCATATGTTTGTCCTTCTTTATGGCTGCATAATATTTCATTGTATATATGTACCACTTTTTTTATTCAGTCCAGTTTTGATGGACAGCACGATTGGTTCCATGTTTTTGCTGTTGTGAATAATGCTGCAATAAATATGCGTGTGCAGGTTATCTTTTTTGTAGAATGATTTGAGTTCCTCTGGGTATATTCCCAATAGGGGGATTGCTGGGTCATATGGAAGATCAATTTCTAGTTCTTTCAGAAATAGAGTTGCATTTGTTTTTAAAGGAACTCTCTCCTTCTTTCTCTTCCTAGGGTCTTTTTAGAGCCTGAGTCAACCTGTCCTAGAATTTAAGCTGGAGCATGTGGGCTCAGTGGTTTCTATTTTCCCATCTTGACAAATCTGGGCAGCCTGCCTCCTGACTCCTACCTGAGAAGGATCTCAGAGCATCTTAGGGAGAAGGAAGGGAAACTCCAGCTACCTGGAGGGATCAGGGATGGGAAGGGGATGCCTACAAGGGGAGGAGTGTATGTGAGCTCACCAAAAGCTAACTCTCCCTGGAAGTTCATTCTCTTGGTGCTAGCTGGTACCAAGTAGTGAGTTAAGGAAATGTGTTTCCTGGGTATGTGATTTTCAGAGGGAAGAAAGCACTTGTCTAACCTAGGCGCAAAGGACCAGATGAGTGGCTTACTAGCTTACCTAGGTGGGGCTCATGCCAAGTGTTGGGAATAGAAAGGTGGAGGCACTTATTGTGATATGATCTCAGAGTGCTTCAAAGTCATCTAAAATGCTAATATTTCTACCATTGGATTCTATCCATTGGATTAAGACATTGAAAACTTAAAGGAGTAACAATTATTATCCAAACTCCTTGGTAAGAATTAGTAAGTGAGATTAGTGAACAGGTTATCCCCACTCAACCCCCAACTCTGCATGGACTAGAACCTTCAGAAGAGCTCCTCTGCAAGAACACATTCTTGAGATAAGAGAAAGGCTAGGTGCAGGGGATGGGCTGTGGTCTAGAAAAGGTAGATCTGCAAGTGGGAGGTAAATCAGGTTGCAAGGGGTGGATATAAGGAGTGTGATGCACCACAGCAGAGGAGGAGGCATGGACCAGGGAGCAAATGAGAAGGTTGTTAAGGGCAAGTCTTTCTCCATGGTATAGTGGAAAGAACACAGATCAGGTCTTCAAGGACCTGAATTCTAGTGCAGATGCTCTACTTAATGGCTCTCTGATTTGGGGTAACTTAAACTTTCTGAGCCTTAATTTCTTCATCTGCCAGATGGGAATGGCAATCCCTGTTCGACTTGCCTCAAACAGTTGTTGTGAGGTTCAGACAGAAAAAAAAAAAAATGAATGACAAAACTTTATGTAGACCACACAATGTGGTATGAATTTATTTTGCAATATTGCCAGGGCTATCTCTTACTGCAAGGGAGTTTATGAAAATGAACTATTCCAGATTGTAAAATATGACACTAAGTGTGAATTTCTTGTCTGGTTTTTGATAGACATGAGCCAAGTCTATTAGTATTCCTGGGTCTGGGATTCCAGCATTCTCCAGCTTTACCTCCTCTCCTGTCTCTAGCCAGGTCCAAGCACTATTTCCACCTCCTGGGCACATATTGAAATGCTTTCTGTGGAGGGTTTAGACTCGATCTTTGCAGGAATCTACATGCCAATTCCCACCCCCATTTTTCCTGCTTCAGTCCCCTCCAATGAACTCTTTTTTGCCTTTAGCAAACGACTTTGCCCACATTCCCAACCTTACTTTTTAAAGGTTTTCTGGAAAAATGGGAGGCTAACTCCTTTGAGTCACTGAGTGGTACAACTCCAGGGGCACCTTTTATATCATAGACCAGCATGTGAATGGCACCCTCTGGATTTGTGTAGCACAGTCTTCTTGCTTACAGCATCTAGTCACCTCCCTACCCCAATCTGTCCCTTCTTTAACTTACTAACTTCTTCAACTTGCTAACTTCTTCTGGACTAAGCTTTTGCATCTTCTCCTCCTCTGGTAAGCCTGATCGGGTCCCTAAGGCCAGCTGAGATAATCCTCTGCTTGCGCAGCTCCCTGTGCCTCCCTCTGCCACAGTACTAGTCCTGCTGCACTGCCATGGCTACTGGTCTTTCTCTGTCACTAGACTGTATGCTCCTCAAAGGCAAGAGCTACGCCTTTTCTCTGTCTCTGTCCCTGATCTGGCCAATGGTAAGCACTGAAGAAACAGTTACTAAATGAACTAGGACTCTGGGACATTGGTAATTCTACAGCTGGAGAACTTTGAAACTCTGGCTTCACTGCCTCACACCCAAAGGACACTGTGCTTATTTAATTACTTGTGTGTGGGGGTTTTAAACAGATGTTATAACAGCTCACTTAGCAAAGGACAGTGATTAGGGTTTTCTTTTATTAACTAAATAGACAGTACCCATGTGGAATATTAAAAGCCAGATGGCACAACTTTCATTTTGTGTATATCTGGAAGGGAAGCACTAAGTGCCAGTGTTGTCCTGTTTAACCTTAAATCCAGTCTCAAAAGGTACTCTCTACCCATTTCTGGGTTGAGGCAAATGCATGGAGTCACACAGGGCCTTGTTCATCTACCCTGGGATGCTAAGCCTAACTCACTCCACATCCATTTCCCTCCTACCAGTTGGAAGAAAACCAAGGGAAGATGAAAGTTGAAGTCTGTTATGAACTGAATTGTGTCCCCCTAAAATCCATATGTTGAACCTAAACCCCAGTACTTCAGAATGTGACTGTATATGGACATAGGACCTTTAAAGAGATGATTACGGCCGGGCTCAGTGGCTCAGCCTGTAATCCCAGAACTTTGGGAGGCTGAGGTGAGTGGATTGCCTGGGTCCGCGGGTTCGAGACCCACCTGGCTAACTTGGCGAGACCATGTCTCTACAATAAATCAAAAATTAGCGGGGCATGGTAGCGCATGCCTGTAGATCCAGCTACTTGGAAGGCTGAGGTGGAAGGATCGCTGGAACCCAGTAGGTCAGTCGAGGCTGTGGTGGCCGGGAGCGTGCCACTGCACTCCAGTCTGGGCTTCAGAGTGAGACTCCAACTCAAAAATAAATAAATAAAGAGATGATTGCGTTAAAATGAGGCCATTAGAATGAGCCCTAATCCAATCTGACTGGTGTCCTTATAAGGAGAGAAAATTTGGACACACAAGAGACAGCAGGGGCATGTGGGCACAAAGTGATGACTATGTGAAGAGGCAGCAAGCAGGTAGCCGTCTGCAAGCCAAAGAGAAAGGCCTCAGAGAAAACCAACCCTGCTAGCAGTTTGATCTTGAACATCTACCCTCCAGAACTATGAGAAAATAAATTTCTGTAGTTTAAGCCACCTATTCTGTGGTATTTTGTTATGGCAGCCTTAGCAAACTAAGAGAGGGTCCACTCGTAGGTACCTTGGACTCCAGTTCAGCCTTGGGATGCTTGAAATAACCTCAGACCCACCCCCTGAGCCTGAATTATCTGGGCCTCTAGCAAGAATCTTGACCAGAATAATGCTCCTCCCCCACCCTCACCCCAGGCCCAATGTCCATTTCTTCATAGTTGAATTTGTCTTTTCCCTTCATTCATTCACTCAACTGTGGTGATTCAAGAGATATAGTACCCTGCCCTCAAGAAACTTAATATCTTCTAACCAATGCATATCTACCCCGTAAGGTTCAAGATGAACTAGGTTTGTGACATCCCTTCTAGCTGGGGTGATTGGACTGGTCAGTGACGGAGGAAAAACATTAGTCTGTATAAAAAGTGATTTAAGACTTGCAAAGCAATATGGTGTTGCAGTTAAGAGCTTAGACTCTGAAACCAAACTGCCTAGATATTGCAGCTCTGAGGCTAAACTGTCTGGGTTTAAGTCTGGTATTTCTTATTAGCTACATGACCTTGGCAAGTTACTAAACCTCTCTGTTCCTCAATTCCTCCATCTGTAAAATGGGGCTAAATAATATCTATCTCATAGGGTTGTATTCGAATTTGATGAGTTAATTCACATGAAACTCTTAAAACAGTGCTTGGCACATGATAATCACCACATAAATTTTACTGTTATAATATTTACAGACAGAAGACCTTGGTTTCAGTCTATAACTTACTAGCTATGCATCCTAGGATCTACTTGACAAGGTACTTGGGAGAATCATGTGAGATAATCAACATTTAAGGGTGTTGAAGCTGGGGATATTATTGTTGTTACTGAGTTGAGTCGTGAAAGATGGTGAAGACTTAATATGAAAGTTACCATTTATTGAACACTTAGCCATATGCCAGGAGCCAGGCGATGTATATGAACTGGAAGCAGAAGAGGCAGATAGTCCCTCTTCCAGCTCCCTGGCTCCAAGAACACAGGCACATGCCATATGTTTGGCCAAGCTGATGTTCCTGCCCAGGACTTTGAATCTTAGGAAGTAGCAGAAAGAGAAGAGAGTCAGAAGTCCAGGGGTGGGGCTGGTGACATAGTAGCATCAGCAGTACCATTGTAGCTAAACTGATTCTGAGTTATGAACTAATGGAGGGTCATTCTGCCCAACCTCTCCTGACCCCTGACCCCTGACCATTTTCCGAACTGGATAGACAGGCTTTCCATTGATTCTGTGAGAATT
Organism: Carlito syrichta; assembly: GCF_000164805.1. Taxonomy (NCBI): domain Eukaryota; kingdom Metazoa; phylum Chordata; class Mammalia; order Primates; family Tarsiidae; genus Carlito; species Carlito syrichta. Next base: position 330,283 of record NW_007259569.1, on the reverse strand, counting down.
CTGATATTTTTCAATAATTCCATCCTCTGAACACAACTAGAGTTGGTTTTGGTTGTTTACGATAAGAAGCACTGAATAATATTTTAAATATTTTTGCATTTCTCCCAATGCCCTGGTATGAACTTTGTCCCTATTTATTAATAAGAAAACTGAAACTTGTGGGGGCAGGGGCAACATTACTTACCCAATATTGCACGAATAGTATATTAGAGAGCCTGGACTTGACTCTGAGGATGGACTTACAGGTACTTACTACTGCAGTGTGCTGGGGAGAGAGACTGGTGATGAGCATTCCAGGTAGAAGTAATCAATCTCCTAGATATAGGATAGCATAGGGCAGGGGGAAGTTCAGAGAAGAGTGAATTCCCAGATAGTCAAGGATAAAAAGTTCATGTTGAAGATGGTAAAATAAACAAAATAGGAAAGAGGGCTCAGGACCAGCAGTGCTGATTTCACTTGTTGGACATCACAGAACTACTGAAGACTATGAGTTTTAGGAGGCAACTATGTTAACCCACATGGGAGATGATAGGAACTTAACTGGGAAGGACAGAGAGAACGTTTGTAGAAAGAATAAGCAAATCCTTACTAATTAATGATAATTTGTGAGGAAGAGCCCAGTGACTGAAAGGCTGTTGGCATCCTTCACAGAAGTGGGGAACCCTGGCCTTGGAGTGGTTTTGGGATGATAGGAGGGTGGAAGAGCAGTCTGTTCAAGGGGAGGGCCTTCTTTCTACTTCTGCTGGGACTGGGCTTTCTTGAGTCCAGTCCACTCTGTCATAATTTCTAGGCTTTCAGTCCCTTATTTCAAAGCTCTTGTCATTTGCCTTTCCTCTATGTGGTTTAGAAGCCAAGGCCCCTGGGATTGGTTGATAGGACTCCGGCTTCATTCTGGGAACTGCACCATTATCCACGGCTGTGTGGAGCCACAACTTGTTTGAAAAGTGGAATCTTAGCCAATTGGAGGCAGTCACCCCTCTGGGTCCCCATGGACTGGTTAGGTTATTGATAACTGATAGTTCTCCCATCCCTGGTTCCAGCAGCCCAGCAGGACCTCAACCTCTTACAGTGTGATGCCCTTTTACTACAGCTGTCAGTAGTGACCCAGCTGAGGGTCCTTTAGCCTGCATTTTCGGCTATCTCTAGGACTTCTTGTGCCCAGCCCTTGACACAGCTCTGCCAGCTTTTGTGATTCTAGGGGAAGAGAAAGGGGGATGAGCCAGGGCTCAGCCCTCTGTTTAGTTTCTCTATGTTAAAGTTGATTTCAACCCAGTGTGGTGCTCTCTCTCCCTCACTCTCTCCTCTCTCTCTATCTCCTCTATTTTCCCTCCCTATTTTTCCTTTGGTCTCACTGGCCTGCCTATTACTGCTTCAGCTTCCTTTCCCTGTTTATCTGCTTTCATGCATTCAACAAGAATTCTACTTCTACTGTGAGCCAGGACCTATACTAGGTGTTGGAAATATACAAATGAATAAGACACAGGTCCTGCTCTCTGAAGAGCTCAAAAACTTGTGAGGAAGATATGCCATGGTGGAAATAAGACCAGAGCATCATGAGAACCTGCAGGACTGCCTTATTCAGATTGGAAATGAGAGAGGACAGGGAATGTTTCCTGGAGGAAGTTAAACCTGAACAGAATCTGAATTATTTTGGCAGCGTTTCATGAGAGAAGCACTAGGAGGAGGGTATTACAAACAGAGGGGGCTAGCATGAATAAAAAGGCACAGAGGTGAGAAACAAACAACATGCTGTGTGAAGGAAACAGGCAATGTGGTGGTGCCGGAATATAAAATGAAAGACAAGTCATGGTAGCAGATGAGCTGGAGCAGAAGGAAAAGCAGGCCTTCACATGTTATTTTAAGGGCTTATTCTTTATCCAGTAGATGATAGGTGGTCATCGAAGGATCTGAAATAGGGGTGAAGAACAGCCACATATGTTTTCAGAAATGCGTATCATTCTACTGGCAGTGTGAGAAGTAGGCTGTAGGGGGACAAGACAACAAAAGGGAATCCAGTTGTAAGGCTATTGCTGCCATTCAAGTAAGAGATGATGGTGGCTTAAACTGGAGCCATGGGAAGGAGAGGACCGGATTCCTTTTAAAAATTAGGAAGTAAAATTGGCAGGGCTTTGTGATCAATTGGATATGGAGATATGTGAAGAAGACATCACCAATGACACCCAGATCTTTAACTTAGGTAGCTATGTAATAGCAATAATGATAACACTAATAAAGATAGTAACCGGAATAGTGGTGCCATCAACTGTGATAGATAATTTGGGAGGTAGTGCTAGTTTAGGAGAAAATGGAGAATTTCCCTTTTGGACATGTTAAGTTGAAGGTACCTCTGGAGCATACAAGAGGAGATGCCTAGTGGGCATTATGAATAGTTTAAAGCTCTAGGGAAGACTTGTGCTAGGAATTTAGTTTTAAGATTATACTGGGAAGGCCGGGTGCAATGGCCCACATCTGTAATCCCAGCACTTTGGGAGGCCAAGGCAGGAGGTTCATTTGAGGCCAGGATTTAAATGTTGCAGTAAGCTATGATCATGCCACTGCACTCCAGCCCGGGTGACAGAGCAAGACACTGTCCTAAAAAAAAAAAAGATTATACCGAGGATATTACTCACAACCTGCATGTTCACACCATTTCTAGGGGAATTTGCTACATGCACTGACTGCTACACAAGCAGCCATGGTTTGTTCTACATGATCCACCCTACCTATTGTCTCCATCTGCCCTGGCCACAGCCAATGGAGCCTAGTAGGCCCCTTACTTAAGAACAGCCAATCTATAAATTGATCAGAACCTGATGACATAGATCTGGTGGAAAAAAAATGAACTGGTAGAATCCCTCTCTCCATATTTTGAACTAAGAATTACAGAGACACCAGGCCAGTTAACACTGGAAGTTGAAGCTGGAAAATTGTTGAAAATTGAGACATGGCAAGTTGAGGCCGTTTGAAGCTGCAGTAAGAATGGAATGGAAATGATGGGTAAGCAGAAGATGTTGGGTAAACGAAAGAAAAGAATGGAGCGGATATAAGAGAAAAAGACAAAGAGAGACAAAGAAATTGAGCATGTGGCCCAGTTTTATTTTATTTTATTTTATTATAGACATGTGGGGTACAAGTGAGGATCAGCTACATAGGTAGACTGCATACAGGTGACGTTTGGGTTTCCAACTGGCTGTCCTTCCCCTGGTAGTGTACCTTGGTACCCTTTGTGTTGTTATGTGCCCCCCATCCTTCTCCCTCACTTCCTTCCCTGGCAGTGCCCATTGACTGCTGGTCCCTCCCTTGTGCTAATGTGATTATTTCTCAGGGCCCATTTATGAGTGAGAACATGCAGTATTCACTTCTTTGTTTCTGTGACAGATCACATAGTATGATGGTCTCCTACACCATCCAATTTGCTGTGAAGTCCATGATTTTGTTCTTTTTGACGGTGTAATGTTCCATTGTGTATATGTACCACATTTTCTTTATCCAGTCCACTTTTATTATTATTGTCCACTGGACAATAGGGTTAGTTCCATGTTTTTGCTATTGTGAGTAGTGTGGCAACAAACATGTATGTGCAGGTATCTTTTGGGTAGAACAATTTATGTTCCTTCAGGTATATTCCCAGGAGAGTGATTGCTGGATCATGTCAAAGGTCAATTTTTAGTTCATTTAGAAATCACCACACTGCTTTCCATAGAGGCTGAACTAGTTTACACTCCCACAGTGTACAAGCATTCCCTTTTCACCTACCTGTGCTAGCATCTTCTGTTTTCTGACTTAATAATAGTCATCCTTACCAGAGTTAAGTGGTATCTAATTGTAGCTTTGATTTGCATTTATCTGATTAGTGAGGCTGAACATTTTTTCATGTGTCTGTTGACTGCATGTATGTCTTCTTTTGAAAAGTGTCTGTTCATGTCCTTTGCCCACTTTTTAATGTGTTTTTTATTCCCCCTTTCAGTTTGTTTGAGTTTCTTGTAGATCCTGGATGTTAGGCCTTTGTCAGAGGCATATTTGCAAATATTTTCTCCCATTCTGTGGGTTGTGTCTTTACTCTCCTAATGGTTTCTTTTGCTGTGCAAAAGCTTTTCAGTTTGATGAAGTCTCACTTGTCTATCTTAGTCTTTATGGCATTTGGTTTTGGGGACTTGGTCAACAATTCATTGCTTACTCCGATATGCATAAGGGTGTTTCTTGTGTTTTCTTTTTGGATTTTTATAGTTTGAGATTTCATGTTTACGTCTTTGATCCATTTTTAGTTGATTTTTGTATGTGGAGATAGGTAGTGGTCCAGTTTCATTCTTCTGCATGTGGTCAGCCAGTTTTTCCACAGCATTTGCTAAATATGATCTCCTTTCCCCAGTGATTGTTATTGGTGGCTTTGTGGGAGATGAGTTGGCTGAGAGACCATGTTTTCTTCTGGAATATCTGTCCTATTCCATTGATCTGTGTGTCTATTCTTGTACCAATACCAGACTGTTTTAATTACTGTAGCCTTGTAATAAAGTTTAAAGTCTAGAAGTGTGATATTTCCCACTTTGTTCCTTTTGCTGAGGATTGTTTTGGCTATTCGTGTTTCCATATGAATTTCTGTACTCTCATTTCCAGGTCTGAGAAACATGATGTTGGTAATTTGATGGGTATTGCATTGAATCTGTAGATTGACGTGCACAGAAAGGACATCTTGACAATATTGATTCTTCCAATCCATGAGCAAGGAATGTTTTCCCATTTGTTTGTGTCATCTTTGATTTCTTTAAGCAGTGTTTTGTAATTCTTGTTGTAAAGGTCTTTCACTTATCTGGTTAGGTGGATGTCGAGGTATTTCTTTTTGTGTGTGTGTGGCTATTATGGGGTTGTGCTTTTTATGTGATTCTCTGCCTGCTTATTGCTGGTGTATGGAAATGCAACTGTCTTTTGCATGTTGATTTTGTACCCTGATACTTTACCAAAGTTGTTTTTCAGAGTGAGGAGGCTTTTAACGGACTCCCTTGGGTTTCCAAGGTATAGAATCATGCCGTCCACAAAGATGGATGGCTTAACTCCCTCTTTTCCTATTTGGATACCCCCTGGTTTCTTTATTTTGCCTGTTTGCCCTGCCTAGGACTTCCAGCACTTTGTTGAACAGGAAGGGCGAGAATGGGCATCCTTGTCTTGTTCCCATTCTCAGGGAGAATGCTTCCAACTTCTGCCCATTGAGCAAAATGTTGGCTGTGGGTTTATCATAGATGGCTCTTACCATTTGGAGGAATGTTTCTTCTACACCTAGGTGTTCAAGGATTTTTATTAAGAAGGGATGCTGGGTTTTATTTTGTCATATGCTTTTTCTGCATCTAATGATATAATCATGTGGTTCTTGTTTTCACATCTGTTAATGTACTGAATTACGTTTATGGTCTTGCATCCATCCCTGCATCCCAGGAGTGAAGCTCACCTGGTCATGATGGATGATCCTTGAGATGTGTTGTTGGGTCTGATTTGCTAGAATCTTGTTGAGAATTTTGAACTGTAATTCTTTCTTTGTTGGGTCTTTGCCAGATTTGAGTATCAGTGTGACGTTAGCTTCATGATATGGTTTGGGGAGAATTCCATCATTCTCCATTGCCTGGAATACTTTCAATAAGATTGGTATCAGCTTCTCCTTGTATGTCTTGTAGAATTCAGCTGGGAAGCCATCTGGTCTAGGGCTTTTTTTGGTGGGGAGATTTCTTACGACTAAGTCGATTTCCTGGATTGTTATTGGTCTATTTAGAGTTTCAATTTCTTCTTGTTTCAACTTTGGAAGGCTACATGATATCAGAATTTTCTACATTTCCTTTAGGTTTTCTAGTTTATTTGCATACAGGTGTGCATAGTAATATCTGATAATCTTTTGAATTTCTTTGGGGTCAGTTGTGACTTTGCCTTTTGCATTTCTAATTGTGTTTATTTAGAGTCTCTCTCTCTCTCTCTCTCTCTCTCTCTCTCTCTCTTTTTTAAGTCAGTCTGACCAGGAGTCTGTCAATCATATTTATTCTTTCAAAGAACCAGCTTTTTGTTTTGTTTATTTTTTTCTATGATATTTCTGTCCTCTATGTCCTGCAATTGTGATTTTATCTTGGTGATCTGGATTATTCTGCTGAAGTTAGGATTTTGGTGATCTTGACTTTCCCAGCTCCCTTAGATGGGTTGTTAGGCTATTTACTTATGAATTTTTCTGTTTTCTTAATGTGTGCGTGCAATGCTATGAATTTTCCTCTTAACACTGAATTCATGGCATCCCAGAGATAATGGTAAAATGTCATTTTGCTTTCATTTGTTTCTGGGAATCTTTTTATTTCTGTCTTGATTTCCATGTTGACCCAGAAGTTGTTCAGCAGCAACTTGTTTAGTGTTCATGTCTTTGTGTGTTTTGGGGGGATCTTGTTGGTGACAATATTGTTTATTCTACTTTGACCTGAGAAGATGTATATTTCAGTCTTTTGGTATTTGTTTACGCTTGATTTATGTCCAAGGATGTGATTGATATTGGAGTGTGTTCCATGTGCTGATGAGTTGAATGTATACTCTGTAGGAAAATGTTCTGCAGATGTCTAAGTCCATTTGATCGAGTGTTGAGTTGAAGTCTTAGATCTCTTTATTGGTTTTTTACCTCAATGATCTATCTAAAGCTGTTGGTGGGTTATTTAGGAGGTCTCCAGCTATGATTGTATGAGAGTCAATGTCCTCTCTTAGTTTACTAAGTAGTTGTTTTATAATATTTGGTGTTCCTGTGTTGGGTGCATATATGTTTAGGATGTATATTTCTTGCTGGTGGATTAAGCCTTTTATTATTAAAAATGATGGCTAGATGCCATGAAGTAGGTGACAATGCCTTAACTGTATGTCAGGCCAAGAGCCTCTTCCACCCTTGCCAAAGGGAGTGCTAACCTTCTCTCCTTTCATACAAAACTACTTTCTGATTCTTAAAGTTGCTTCACTACCTCATGGAGTTCCCATCTCAGTGTGTGTAACCTCAAATTAAAACCTAGCCATCTAAGGATAGTTTTAGAGAGGTTTTTTTTCCAAGCAAAAGAGAAGTTACCAGCATGAAATCACCCAAGGAGGCACTAACAAATGATAAAAAGAGTGGGCTGAGACCAGCAGTGGGGAATACTAACAGTGAAGAGGTTAGTAGAAGAAAAGAAACCCACACACATACAGAGGGATGGCCATAGGGTACTACCAAGAGAATAGGGACATAGAGGCCAAGGTATCTTTTTTTTTCTTTAAAGAGGGAGTAAACAGTAGTGCTGAAAACTGCAGAGAGCTCTGATAAGGACTGAACAGCACCCACTGGGTTGGCAATTAGTAGGTAACAGGTGATTTTGGTAAGGGTATTTAGCTGAGTGCTGGCAGAAAGATGGAAGACAGACTGCTGCTGGTTGAGAAGTGAATGCAAAGTAAGAATGTGGAGTTAACCAATGTAGAATACTCTTCTGGGAAAACTAGATGAGGAGGAGATGAACATTAGCTAGAGGGGACGAAGAGCCAAAAGATGTTTGATGTTTTGCTTTGTTATGATTTTTTGTTCATTTTTTATATAGAAGAAAAGTTTGAATGTTTAGGCTGAGAGGAAGAATCCAGTTGAGAAAGAGAGAGAGAGAGAAAAAATGAATAATGGAGAAAACTGGGTAGTCTGAGTGAATAAGGTTCTGGAAGAACATTAGGCCTGGTAGGTGTTGGCCTTAAACAAAAAGAGGGCAACTCATCTTCCGAAATCGGAGAAGAGAGGAGAGATGGGCATAGATGAGATAAAGTTGTAGTTGGTGGAGTAGGAAGTCAGAGGGATTCATTTTGATGACCTCATTTTTCTCAATAAGAGGCAAAGTTTTCTGCCAAGAGTGAGGAAAGCAGGGTCAAGTGAGGGGCTTGAAGAGAAAAAGTCATTTAGGGGATCATGAGAGGGACTGAACCACAGACAAGTGAGAAGATTGATGAATGCAGCTATGCGTCCAACTGAAGTTGGAGAGTAGAAATTTGTAGGAGCCACCATCTCCACGGTTGTGGGATTTGCATCCAGTCATGCTTAGCTGTTCAAACGTAGGAACAAAGAAAGAAGTATTGTGCACCTCTACAGTTGGGATTTGGGTAGGTGGGTGTGGCAGAAGGATAGGGTACCAGCAAAGGGAGGGGAAGCTGAGCAGGGGATTGGGGCTCAGTCATGGGGTCCTGCTTGGTAGGGAAGGAAAGGAGACCAAGAAGTCATTAACAAGCTAGGAGAATGGAGAAATTATGAGACTGAAGGTCTCTGTGAGATGGAAGACCAGGTGTTAGAGTGCTGGCAGGTGGGAAACAGCCCCGCTTGATCCAGGAACTGTTCATAGTCCTCTTGGCTGGATCATAGGACAATGATGGGGATCCAGAGAGTGAGGAGGCCAGGGAGATAAGCAGAGTGCAGCTCAGGGAGACCTCATGTGCCACTATTTAAGTTGGGTGTTGCAGAAGTGGTGTAAGTAAGGCAAGCTTACAGAGGCAGTCTTACAAAGTGGCTTATGCAAGAAAAATAGACCTCCGGAGCCCTGCTGAGTCTTTTCCTGAATTCTTGTACTCTCTTCTTATGATTTTTAAAGTTACTTTCCAATTCTAAACATCAGTGATGCAAATCCTCCTCCCCTCCTCCTTCCTACATAAAACCCAGATAGTAGGAAAGTTAGATTAATTTTTACCCCCAAGGAGAACCATCTGTTTTTCATAGTTGAAAGAGCCCTAAGTTTGGAGTTTGAAGCCTTGGAATCTAGTCCCAGGCCTACCACCAACCAGCTGTACACATCTCCATCTCTCTGGACTTCTTTTTCATCATTCATAATGAAGAGGAAATATTACCTGTCCTGGCTGTTTTCTAAGGTTGTTGTGAGGCGGAAATTAAGTAGTAGATGTAAATGTGTCCTGCAAAATTAAAAGTGTGAGGTGAGCAGAATGGGGTTACTGCCAGGGTCTGGCCAGGTTTGCCTTAAACCTTTCATCTACATTGTGTGACAGCAGAGTCTATCTCCTACTTCCTTCCCTTGTTCCCAGTCCCTTCATGGCTGTAAGTTCCCCAGAAGCTAGGCCGGCCCTGGTGGGAGCTGAAGGAACAGTCTCAGCAGCTCTATTTGAGATGCTGAGAAATCAAAGACTCTTTCTTTGCCAAGGAAAGGGTTTTCTTTGCTTTTTTTCCTTCTCTCCAATAAATCTGTCTGCCTCCACCGTTCCATGATGAGGCTGATTGGCCTTGCCCTTGGAACATGCCAGCTCAGCATGGGAGAGGGAGATGCTGCAAGATTTGATGCCTCCCTTTTTGATACATGTTTAATTCATCGCTGCAAAGACTTGGATAAGTAAAACACTAAGCTCCCTCTGACTGGGCTTCCTGGAGAGAGGAATTCCAACAGCTTTTAAAGGAAATGTCAAACTATTAAGAGTTCAGGCTTCAAGCAGCTTAATGCTTTATAATGTTTTGGAGTGAATGTCTCATGGATTCTTAATGCCTTGGCTATTTAGAACTTGAAAATAACTGATTGGTTAGTCAATCTGATAAACACATGAGACAACCAGTCAACTCTGGAGAAAGATGAATCCATTTTACTCATTGCTTTATAGTTTACTCCCCATCAAATCTTTTAAATGAGTTATTAGTCAATATGAATTAGGCACCAACTATGTGCTCAGCTCTGTGCAGGGTTCTATAAAGTTCATGTCAAAACAAACCAATAAAAACAGAATATATATTCCATACTATTATAAGTTAAATTGTGTCCCCCATACCAAATTCATCTGTTGAAGCCCCAATTCCTGATACCTCAGAATGCAACTAATAGGGTAATTACATTAAAATAGGGGTTGCTAGGGTAGGCTCTAACCCAATATGATTACTGTCTTTATAAGAAGAGATTAGGGCACAAAGAGAGATAATAAACACATACATGCACAGAGATGACCATGTGAAGACATGGGGAGAAGGCGGCTATTTGCAAGTCTCAGAAGAGTGGATACCTTGATCCCCAGCTTCTAGCTTCCAGAACTGTGAGAAAGTACACTTCTGTTGTTTAAGCCAACAGCCTATGGTATTTGTTATGGCAGCCCCAGCAAACTGATACACATACTTTGGTGGAACTTGTAGTAAAATTTAAAAAAAACAAAAACAAAACCACACATGTAACATTTTACTTATGCTGGTAATATCTGGAGGGTGTATAGCTATTATCTTTTTCCAAAAGATATTTTCTATCACCAATCACAATGAAAATATGGAGCTCAAAGAATATAAAAAATTCCTTGACTTTTTCAGTTTCAGATCCTACCAAGCCACACATAGGGCATCTGAAAAGGGTAGGGGATTGTTATTTCTATAGTTTCTCTTCCTCTTCTCCTTTCCCATATACACCTGGGTCTTTTTCTAGTCTGCTTCTCAGCCCCAAGTTCCTGGCTCTATCGGGGAGAGACAGCACGACGTTCTTTAAATCCTATGGATTGCTTAAAGAGACCTCATATCAGTAGTTCTGAGACTTCAGAACTACCTGGGGTACCAAATGAAAATGCAGATTCAAGGACCTCACCACTAACAATTCAGGTTCAGCAGTTCTGGGCATGGCCTAGAAAACTGTGTTTAAAATTTTTTACTGTGAGAGACATTCAAAAGAGTGGATATGATACATATAATTTAAAGAATAATCATTAAATGAATGCCCATGTACAAATCACTGAACTTAAATAAAATATTTTTCCTTATATCTCCTCAATTTCATTCCCCTCTTCCTCAAATTTTGCCTTAATCACTTATTTGCTTTTCTTTATCATTTCCCATATATGATTGTATCTCTGAGCAAAAAGAAAATCGTGTTTAGCTTGCTTGTTTGAGGACTTTATATAATGGTATCATACTGTTTATATTATTCAGCAACTTTCTCTTATCATTTAACATTGTTTTTGAGATCCATTCACACTGGTGCATTTAGCTGCATTTTACTTATTTTCACTGCCATACAGTGAAATATGCAGGAATATATCACAATTTATCCATTCTCCTATTCATGATCATTTGTTTTGTTCTAGCTTTTGTTTTGTTTTGTATTGCTATTATAAATAATAATGCCACAAACATTATGCATGTCTTTTGGCGCATAGAAATCTTTGTTTTTACCCAGTTCCCCAGATTGAGTTTGATGTAAATGGCCCAAGAAACACTGTCGTTGGTCCTTCACATTCTCCAGAGTGTTACTTGTACAACATAAACCTCTCTTGCTACTGTTGACTTCATCTTGAAGCATGACTACAATGCTTCATCTTGGAGGGGAAAAAACCCTCTGAATCTTTACTTTTACTTACAAAAAAAATTTGCTTCTAGTAAAGAGGTAAGGTGTGAGAAAAGAAGGGAGGAGTAAGGGAAGTGAGAAAAAGCTTCCATATGTCATATGTACTACATTAGAGAAGAAACCCACATGTTACAAGTATTCAACTATGTGGTATAGATTACCAATGTACAGATACTGATGTATGGATATTTAGAGACAGCAATCAATTCTAGTCAAATAATAGGCATCAACTTATTCATTCAATAATTAAAAACAGAAATATGTTTAAAGGCTTCTGAAAAGAAAATGGGCATACACTGATCCTTGAAGAATAAGCAAGTTGGAAATTGGGACAAGGTATCAGCTAATGGCTAGAGCTTGTTTAAGAGAGAAACTTAGAGAGACCACAAGGCAAATCAGATATGTAAGTGGACATGCTCCGTAGGGGGTGGGGTGTTAAAATCTGTAATTCCAGCCCAACAAAGGCATGGCAAATTTAGTTCAGTTTTAGAAAGGCATTGAGATCCCAGGGGGATCCTATCTGGGGAACTAAGAAAGAGGGCACAACTTTGAAAGTACAAGCTTGACATTATAAGAATATCAAAATCAGAGTTTTTTGTAGAAAATAAAGGATGAAGAAGTGGTTATGGGATCAAGGGTCCAGGAGAACAGGGCAACCAAGAATAAGGAAGTAAATATTTCAGCTTCAGTATAAGGTTCTTCACCAGTGTCAAAGACTTCTCCTTGCTCTTCTGTATATTAAGGTGTTTATATAACACCAGCTCTCTTCTATATACAACTTTCTATACCAGCAGTTCCCAACCTTGTTGGCATCAGGAACTGGTTTTGTGGAAGACAATTTTTTTCATGGACCCGGGAGATTTGGTGGGTTGTGCAGTCAAACTTCACTGCTAATGTTAATCTGTATTTGCAACCACTCCCCAGGGCTAGCATCACCAGCTCTGCTCTACCTCAGATCATCAGGCATTAGATTATCATAAGGAACATGAAATGTAGATCCCTGGCATGCACAGTTCACATTAGAGTTCACACACCTATGAGAATCTAATGCCACCACTGATCTGACAGAAGACAACTCAGGCAGTAAAGTGAGCAATGGGGTGCAGCTGTAAACACAGATGAAGTTTGACTTGCTCACCCACTGCTCACCTCCTGCTGTGCAGCCAGGTTCTTAATAGGCCACAGAGTGGTACAGGTCCACTGCCTGGGATATGGAGACCCCTGCTCTATACCATCCATCTCCATTCTCAGCTGAAGACTTCACCTCCCACTTCACTGAGAAAAAAAAGAGAATTAAGTGGGAACTTCTTCACCACATTACCCACCCATGTCCATCCATATCCTTGCCTTCTGTTAACTTGGATGACTTGTCTTCTGTTAAAGTCCATTCCTTCCATTTGTTCACTAGATTCCATTTGAATCAGTTAGGATTAAGTTAATCTGATAGCAACAGGGGTCCAAAATAAAATGGCTTAAACAACAGAATTTATTTATCTCACCCATAAAAGACCAAATGTAGGCAGTCTGAGGTTCATATGATGACTCTGCTCCACAAATTCTTCAGAAACACAGGCTCCTCTCAACTCACCGCATCCCTTGTGAGTGGTCCATGTCCTCAAGGTCCAATATGATAACCAGAGTTCTAGTAATCACATCCAAATTTTAGGCAGTAGGATGAAGGAAGGGACAAAGATGAGATGAAGGACATGTGCCAACTATCTTTCAAAGAAGGTTCCCAAGTACTGTCATATAACACTTCTGGTTATATCTTATTGACCAGAAATAGTTACAAGACCACATGTAACAGTAAGAAAGGCTAGGAAGTATAATCTCTATACTAGTAGGTCATGATGCCATCTATAAATTAGGAATTTTACTACTGTGAAAGAAGTGGAAATAAATATTAGGGGATAGCTAGCAGTCTTTGCCACATTATTTCTATTTCCCTTCTTAAGGACTTTTGACCTCTCTACTAAATAATTCTTATCGGGACACAAACTTGATTTAGCATTTATCATCCCCTAAATAAACTCTTCCTTTACCCCACTATCCCTCCAGTTGCTTTGCCACAATTCTGTACCCATTAACAACAAACATTCTCCAAAGAATTATCTACACCTGCAATCTCTTCTTTCTCACCACCTATTTATTCTTCAATCTACTCCAGACTGGCTTCCATATACATCAATCCACTGAAATCTCTCTTGTCAAGATCCCCAGAGACCTTTATTTGCCAAATTCAATTATCACATTTCTGTCCTGATTTTAACACCTCTGTCAACAGCATAGATGATGCTTAAATCTTTTTTCTTTCTTTGAAAAGTATTTATTTCCTCCCTTGGCTTGGTTAACACCATACTTTTACCAATCTGGCCACACCTTCTCAGCGTCCTCTCTCTGAACTCTAAATATTTGAGTTACCCGTACTTGTTCCGGGTCTTCGTTTCTCTTTCTCAAATCACTTTTTAGGTGGTTTTATCCATTCCCATGGCTTTAAATACCATCTTTATGCTGATGACTCCCAGTGAAGACCCTAAAAAGACTCTAACATTTAGATTCATATATCTACCTGCCCACTTAAAATCACCACTTGGACATCTATTAGACATCTCCAACATAACACATGCAAAACAGAACTCTTGGCACCCTCCCCTCACCCAATCTGTTCCTCCTCCATCTTTTCCATCTTAGAAAATGATATTAACATATGTCAGAAACCTGAGAATCATCGTTGATTCCTTCTCTCAATTCTCAAATTCAATCCTTCAGCGAATCCTATTCTACATCCAATATAAACTTCTAATTTATCCACTTCTCCTGTTTTCACTATTACTACCTTAGCCCAGTGGTCCCCAACCCCTCAGGCTGCTGATCGTACTGATCCGTGGCCTGTTAGGAACTGGGCTACACAGCAGGAGGTGAGCAGCAGATGAGCAGAGCTCCAACTTCTGTCAGATCAGTTGTGGCATTAGATTCTCACAGGAGCAGGAACCCTATTGTGAACTGCTGTATGTGAGGGATCTTGGTTGCACGCTCCTTATGAGAATCTAATGCCTGATGATCTTCCCCCCACCCTGTCCATGGAAAAATTGTCTTCCACAAAACTGTTCCCTGATGACAAAAAAGTTGGAGACCACTGCCCTAGTCCAAAGGACCCCCATCTGTTGCCCAAATTGTAAGTTAAGGTAATCTTTTAAAAATGGAAATCAAATTGTGTCACTCTACTGATCAAAATCCTTCAATGGTTCCCCATCACACTTAAAATAAAATTCAAGCTACTCACTCTGTAATGCAAATCTCTATATGATTTGGTCCAATGGTCTGAGTGATGCTTGATCCATTCTCATTTATCCTACTCTTCTTCCCTCTGCTTACTATGCTCCACCCATGTTGACCTTCTGTAGTTACACTGTGTGCCATGCCCTTTCTAGCATCAGAACTCTTTCATTTATAGTTCCCTTTACCTAAATAAAGTACACTCCTTTACCACCTCCAGGACTTGGATCAAATATTGCTTCTTTATAGAGGTGTTCCCTGACTACCCAATATAAAGTAGTTCTTCTTACTATTTTCTATTAGATTTTCTTCGATGACATTGTCTTTCTTATTTGCCTTTGTATCCCCACACTTAGCATAGCTCTTGGCACTATACCTGTCATTAGGCTCAATAGACACCAAATAACTATTTATTGAAATGAATCAATAAATGGAAGTAGGCCAGGCTTGGTGGCTCAGCCTGTAATCCCGAGCTTTGGGATGCCGAGGTGAGTGAATTGCCTGAGCCCACGGGTTCGAGACCCACCTGAGCAACTTGGCGAGACCTCATCTCTACAACAAATCAAAAATTAGCCAGGCGTGGTAGCGTGTGCCTGTAGTTCCGGCTCCTTGTAAGGTTGAGGCAGAAAGATCGCCGGAGCCCAACAGGGTGGGGCTGCGGTGGCTGGGAGCGTGCCGCTGCACTCCAGTCTGGGCGACAGAGTGAGACTCCTACTCAAAATAAATAAATACATAAATAAATAAATGGAAGTAATCTGAAGCTCCTCTAAAAGACTGGGAGGGGAGGAGGAAAGTAATAGAGAATGAGTGGAGTTGAATGGGCCCAGCAGGACTTCCAGTCCAAGGCTAGAGCCAGAGTTGGAATCCTGAAGGGACAGCTAGAGACAGTGCTGTACAAACACACTTGAACCAAAACTTTGAGGAAGAGTAGAATCACTAGATGGCAAAAGGCAGATTGTAAAGAGTACAGAGCCAAGTGTCAAAGGTGAGATGAAAACCCATTTGGAAAAAGAGTGAGTGGGCTGAGAACGAATGAAAATGGACTTGGACAACAGTCAAGAACAATACCAGAGAAAGGGAGAAGTTGCTGCTAAACAATAAGCAAAAGGATTGACTAGGAGCTGAGAGTTCAACTTAGACTGAAGATCATGTCAACAATCTGTGAGCTTGAGTGATCTTCTCCAGCAGTCCTCAGGAGCAGAAAAGTTAGATCCTAGAACTGACTCTGGATGGAGACTTATAGGACAGATGCAGCAAGGTCCATGTGCGAGCATCGAAAGAATAAGAGAACTGAAAAAAAATAGGTTCTTATACTCTAAGAATGAGAATTGCAGTTTAAAATTTCAGAAGTAAAGCAGTCTGGGGTGATGATGAGATCCACAGTACGGCCAAGGCAGTGGCTAAAGTGGAGCAGAGCTGAAGTTAAGTTGAGATGAGGAGTCCAGAAGTCAAGAGGCCAGGAGGAGGTTGTAACTTCCATATGAGACCTTCAGGCTAATTATAGGATTTGAAGTAGAGAGGAACACCAGAATCTTCTGTTATTATGGGGTAGTACCCAGGATGCCTATAAATGCTAATAGTGAGTATGCACAGGATAAATGATGTGAGCACTGAAGAAGGAAAGAAAGTTGCATGAGAGTAAAAACAGGGCACTTAGAATATGCTGGGGCTCTTACTCTCAGGCTATGGGAGAAAGAGTAATTCCTGCAGAAGAGGGTTCCAGGGAAATGTACTAGTCTGGATTGTCCCCAAAGAAGACCCTGAGATATGAGATTCCAGCATAAGTAGTTTGGGAGGTGATCACAGGAAATACCTGTACAAGAGTGGGGGAGTGAGATAAGAGGAAAGAAAACCAATAAAGGGGCATGTTATAAAGCAAGTTACCACTGTGGGTAACTGGACCTTAATCATGCTGTAGAATTTTAGGAAGTTGCGTAGAATATGCATCTCAGAGTTATCCTAGGGAATTTGTTAATTGCCTGTAACTTGTAGAAAAAAAGAGGGCTCTGGAGGTTAGAGGAAGTCCTGAGGCGGAGATTCAGATGCTGGCAGTTGGAAATCAGGCGGCATGGACAAAAAGGATAAGGGACAAAGGGATATGAGTAGAGCACCAACAGTATCTGCTACAGGAAGAAATGGGCAAGGAGGAATCCAAGATTCAGTCAGGGCCAAGTGGAGAGACCATTCTGTAAAGAGGGTGAGCGCAAAGGGCCTAATTTACTTTAGAAAGGGCATTTAAAATTCATTTTGTTAATTCTTTACTTCAGTGTGCAATTCCTTAACATCTAATAACACTCAAACTGTATTCAAATTTCCCCAATTATCCCAAAGATGTCCTTTACAGCTGGTTCATCCACATCAGAATTCAGTCCAAAATCATGCATTCATCTTGTCATGCTCCTTAAGTCTCTCGAAGTTGAAACCAGGAAATCACACCAGTTGTTTTGAAGAGTAACCCATTTTTTTTTAGATTTGTCTAAGTGCTTATTTGTGGTGTTATTTAGCTTGTTCCTCAATCCCCTCTATTTCCCAGAAACTGAACATTAGACCTAAAGGCTTGATACATTCAAGTTCAATATATTTGGATAGAATACATCTACATGGCATTGAATCACGTACAGCAGAACATCAGGAATCTCACATATCTGGTTGCCCCACTATGATTAATACTACAGTTGACAACTGGGTTAGCATGATGCAGCCAGATCCACTATACAGTTAATGTTTTTCTCCTGGCGGCCAGAAAATGGTCCATGTATTATTGCCTTGGCATCATATGAATGTCCGGGTCCCCATCATCTATTTGCCTAATAGTTTTGATCCCACTTGATAATTCTTCTCTGAATCAATACATTCATGACCGGCTTAAAAATGAGTTTTTAAATTCTATCATTCTGTCTATATTTATGAGCCAGTGTTGTTCAAAAACTTAGAACTTACCTTGTTCAGCTAGGGCAGCCTAGTGCAGCAGGTAAGAGCATAGACTTTGGAGCCAGACTGTCTGGATTTGAATTCTGGTTCACCTCTTGCTAGCTGTGTGACTAAGTCACTTAACCTCTCTGTGATTGAATTTTATTATCTGTAAAGTGATTGTTATGAGAATTAAAGGAGGTACTATTAGTAAAGCAATCAGAATAAGACCTGGTGCATGGTAAGCACTATGTAAGTGTTAAATAAACAAAAAGTAAAACTATGGCTATTTGATTATACTGAAATATAGTTCCTACTGGAAAGGCAGGATAAATGCTTATTCTTTCCCTTTAATTATCAATTCTCAAAGTAAGGATTTGGTTTAATAGCTGCCACAAGGGGTGACAAATAAGCGGAAAGAACATTAAAGAGCTCAGGGAAAGATTTGAGAGGGAGGGGAGCTGGGAGAAGAGCCCAGAATGAGGACACATAGAACAGCATGAGGCTGGGAGAAGGAGAGCACTGGAAATAGCTTTCTCTGCCTTTTTTCTCCATTTAACAGAGCCTCAGTCAAAATCACTCAGGGCCGGAGAAACTAAAGGAATGCTTAACAACAGCTAAACAAATAATAAGGGCTGGGTGCAGTGGCTCATGCTTGTAATCCCAGTGCTTTGGGAGACCAAGGTGGAAAGATTGCTTGAGGCTAGGAGTTCGAGACCAGCCTAGGCAACATAACAAGACCCCATCTCTACATAAATAAAATAAAAAAATCAACCAGGCATGGTGGCGCTCCTCAGGGGGCTTAGACAAGGATCATTTGAGCCCAGGAGTTCAAGGTTGCCGTGATCTGTGATTACACCACTGCACTTCAGCCTGGGCAACAGAGTGAAACCCTGTTAGAAATAATAAAAATTAATAACAACATGATTATATGTCATTTTTTATTTTAATAGCACAATAATATAATTTATATGTTATTGACAATAATGTATATTTGTTTGCTTTTATAATATTATAATAATATTATAATTTATACTGGACTCTGTAAATTATGTAGCTGATCATTTTCCTAGGTCCTCCCAGGGCCCCTGCCCCTGAGTCGAAGCCAGGTTGCCAGCCTACACCCCACTGTATAACAGTAGGCAGCTAGCCTTTTGTGTTTCTAAGCTCTCATCTTTAACTCTTCTTTGGAAGCTCTAAGCCTTGATTTTCTTACTGGCAACCTTATTTGGTTACCTGTGTGGCTAGTTTCAGTCTCTGCTTTCTCCTGGGGTTCCTTTTCCTCTTCAGAACCATTGATGAAGTGCATTGCTCTGTGGGTGGTGCTTTTTTCCCCAGTGTGTTCCCAAGAACACACTTTCACCAAAGCTGTGAGGATTGTCTGTCTTGTCCTCTTCCCCCTCAGTCTGAGCATTCTCTGTATTGCTTGTTGCTTGTTACTAAAATAAGACACATGGCCAAGAAAAGAAAAGAAACCACCCAGGCTCTACCAGGCAAGTATTTTATCAATGTGTGGACAAGCTTAGCTCTGAGGCTCTGGGACAGTTCAATAAAGGTGGGGGCTGGGTTGGAAGAGAAGGGAAGCAAAAGGAGGAAGCCGCCGCTGGAAAGGATGAGATTACCCAGCCCCCCCTCCATCTCCCTCACCCTCTCCCCT
>NW_007259569.1:241411-311102 GCF_000164805.1 Carlito syrichta | reverse complement strand
TGGGGCTTATTTTTTTAATATGAAGTTCTTAATTATAAAATATTTAAGATATTCTGCCCATTCACAGTTCATTTTCTGTTACCAAACACCTTTCCACAAATGATCAATATCACTTTTTAATGCACTAAACTCTACACTATTTTCCCATCTGTCTTCCCTTACCCCATATTTAATACATGCTTATTCCTGCTCCAACTCTGCTGTACTTGTACACGTCAACATTTCATATTTGGATGAACCCTTATGTCTAAGATAATGCCTTTTGCCCTTTCTCTTTTGGTTCACTCTCTTCCTTACCTTGAAAAAAAAAGTGTTTATTAGAGGTAGGATAATACCCAACAGTGTATTTTGTTTGTTCATTTTTTAAAGTAAAAGATTATTGTGTAATGGTAGAAAAAAATAAGAGTAGTAGTATTGAGTATCTCCTATGTGCAGGGCACTGTCCATGAACTGCTTATCTTAATAACACTATGATTTGAGTTTTATTGTCTTCACTTTACAGACAAGGAAGCTGAGGTTCACAAGTCAAAGGAACTTGCCCAAAGAAGTTTCCTTTTAAGTGACCGAACTGAAATGCTAATGCCACTCTGTTGATTCCCATGCTTGGTCAACACAATCACTCGGTATCCTCACCCGGTATCCTCCCTATAAAAGGAAGAACCCATAGGATTCTCTTTTGTTTTCACAAGGTCCTATTATTCCTATAGCCACAACAGTTCCATTTTTTATTTACATCCAGACACCAAGTGCTGGGGCGTCAACCCCCCCGACCTGTACCCTTCTTTCTATCATGTTACATGATACATGTTTCACTAGTTGCTTGTTATGTAAGCTGTTCCACATGACATCTCTGTTTTGTCCTCATTCTTACATTCCCTGAAGCCTCTTAAAGATCTTTTTAATGTCCTCATCCCCTCATCCATCAATTTCTATTTTATGGGCCTAGCCCTCTTTTGATATTTCTCTGGATATCACCTTTATTTTCCCCACTACCATTTCTTTGACATGCCCTCTTTACAGGTCACCCTTTCCTAATACTGTATATTTTGCTTTCAGTGACATGGGCTCCTCCTATTCGTTTTTTCTGTTTTGGCAGAAGGAATTTGAAGCCTGCCCCCAGTTGTCCTCTTCTGGTATCTTACTTTGAAACACAAAAGCATTAAATTGTAAATCAATGCTGCATTGATCACGGCTGGCTACCATCCCCACTGCCTGGCTGCTGCCTCTGAATGCTGAAACTATGAGTTGTCTTCTGTGTTTGCTCTACTGTTGCACAAGGCCAAGTAAAGGTCCTCATCAACAAAGCTGCACCCTGTTGGCAGTAGTCAGGCAGAAAAACTGGCAGTCAAAACTTGCTCAGTTTTACCTTTCTTTTCTAATGATAACTTTAGCCTCTCTAATTTGCTTCGTTTTAAATTCACCTCCTCCTATTACAGCTTATTCTTCCAAGCGCAGTCACAGAATTCTTATCTTTCACTTTTATAGTTTTTTCTCTTTTCCTCTCATTCCATTCATTCCTTTGATTTGCCTCTCATCTCAATCTATTTGAATTATTATTTTAAAAGTCTTAAAAAGTTCAACAAGCACCTATTGAGTGCCTACTATGTGCCAGCTGCTGAGCAAAGTGGTAGTCCCTGCCCTCAAGGAGTTCAGTATTTCAATGTGCTTTGAACACTTGTGTTACTCCAGGGAGGAAGGAAGAAGGGAATTAAACCAGGCTGTTAGTCATCCATATATACATGAAGTTCAGAAAAATGTACAAAATGAGCTTTACTTCCAGTTTAAGTCACATATTCTAACCGAGTCAATAGAGCATGTAGATTTTTTAGTGGCCCCTCACGATGTTACTCATTCTCAGTTCCTCAGGGGGCATAAGACTTTTGTCCTAGACTGTCCAGAGCACTCCTTCCCTCTTGCAGCCAATGGGAAAATCTCCCCTGCCTCCTCTTCACCTCCCGCATGGCCTCTGGAAAACTTCCAGAGTCTCCAGATTGGGTAGTCAGTCATTGTCACACATTGGAGTTCA
Source organism: Carlito syrichta (assembly GCF_000164805.1). Classification (NCBI taxonomy): domain Eukaryota; kingdom Metazoa; phylum Chordata; class Mammalia; order Primates; family Tarsiidae; genus Carlito; species Carlito syrichta. The sequence continues at coordinate 309,076 of NW_007259569.1, read as the reverse complement.
TCCAGTTCCAGTGAATTGGAGTGGGGATGGGGGACACTCCTCTAATTCTATAGGTAGAGAGGGCAGGGAAAAAAGAGGTTTGACCAAAGATTGCCCTCAGGGTGAGATATCTATGAGAGAGTTGAACATTCTACACTACTGATATGGACTTTTTCTTAGCATGCTTTCATTGGATTATTATGCTTTTAAAAAGTCTATGTCCCTTTACCTGCCTTGATTTATAGTAACAAAACCCTTTCCTATCATTATAGCTTGAATTTTTGCCAGATCCTGGTTGGGGAAATATATTGAGAAAAGAGAAAGGAAATATATTTGCTCCCTTGGCAGTGTGATGTGCTCTGCATGGACATGGTTCAGATACTCCTTGTTTCCCATACTTTTGTTTGGCCTATATTTCTTTTTTCCTGACTTTTTTTCACATCTCTACTTAGATGACTAATAGGCATCTCAAACTTCACAGGTCTCAAACAAAACTTGTGATGTCCCTAATCAACCATCCTGTGCCTCCTCCATTCTTTTCCATCTCAGTAGATATCATCTCAATTCATCTAATTGCTCAGGCCAAAACACTTTGAGTCATCCTTTACCCTCTCTCACACTCCACATACAATCCATCAACAAGTTCTTTTAGCTTTAACTGATTTTGCCTTGAGAATATATACTGAATCTGCCTACTTTTCACTGCCTCTACTGCTCCCATCCTAGTTGACATCTCTCAATAGGACTAATACAGTTACCTCCTGTCTGATCTTCCTGCTTCCACTCTTGTATCCTACAGTTTATTCTCTACACAACAGCCAGAGGGATGCCTTTAAAAGGTGAATCTGATGTCAGTCCCCAGATCAAAGCATTCCATTGTGATGGCTTTCCATCCCAATTAGAAAAAAACACAAAGTTCTTAGCCCAACTTTCAAGGCCTTCTGCAATTTGGCCCTTGGCTACCTCTCTGGCTACCATTCTTCTTTTGCTCACCTCATTTCACTGTCTCCCTACCCCCTCTTTCTGTTTTTTTGTTTGTTTGTTTGTTTTTAAGTTGGAGTCTCACTCTGTCGCCCAGACTGGAGTGCAGTGGCCGCTCCCGGCCACCGCAGCCTTGACCTGCTGGGCTCTGGCGATCCTCCCACCTCAGCCTTCCAAGTAGCTGGAACTACAGGTGTGCGCTACCACACCTGGCTAATAATTTTTTGATTTATTGTAGAGATGAGGTCTTGCCAAGTTGCCCAGGAGGGTCTCGAACCCGCAGGCTCAGGCAATCCACTCACCTCAGCCTCCCAAAGGAGCAGAATTACAGGCTAAGCCACCAAGCCCGGCCTTCTTTCTGTTTTAAACATGTCAAGCACCTCCAGACCTTTACACTCTGTCCTGTTAGCCTATAATATGTTCCCCTCAAATACCCATATGACCCATATCCTTACTTCATTCAGTCTGTGCCCTCTGCATAAGGCCTTCCCAGAATATACTGCCTAAAACAGAATCCACTTCCATTACTTTCCATCTTATTAACCTACTGTATTTTTCTTTATAACACTTATGAGATGATATTATACATGTAATTATTAGTTTGCAATCTAGTTCTCATTAGAATGCAAGCTTTGTGTAGACAGAAATGTTGTCTGTTCTATTTATTTCTATATTCTCGGCTCCTCGAACTGTGTTTGGCACATTGTAAGAACTCAACAAATACTTGTTAAATGAATGAATGGTAATGTGGATGGGTCCCAACTTGGCAGCTTAAATTGTATTCACCTTAAGATTCACATGTACCTTGTGTCTATCTGGAGGGTCGAGGAGGTGGGAGCACTAAGGAACTATTTGTTCAGGAACTCAAGGGTCCTTTCAGGAAACATCTCATTCCAATGGAAGAAAGAATGGACATATAAGAAGGTTCCTCTTAGACCTCAATATTGAAAGGGAGGAAAGATTTTGAGTATAACTCTCAGGTTGTAGTTAATCAGGACATTTTAAAAATAAGAAGTGACAGAAACCTAATTCAACCCAGATTAAGGAAAAAAAGCACTATATTGATGCAAAAGTCTAGGAAGGAAAGTGGACTGCTCAAAGGATCCAAGATTAGGGACTCAACATTGTCAAACTGTTCTACACTTATATTTCTGCTCTGCTTGCCTCTGCATCTCTTTTCCCATTGATCTCATTCTCTCTTGATGTAGACTGGTCTTCATATTGCAAGAGACATGGCTGCCAGCAGGCACAGCTTAGCAGAAAGAATTTCTTACTCCTAGACCTCATGGATCTCTCCAAGGGAACAATCCTGATTGGCCTTTCTTGGTAATGTGCCCATTATTTGGTCCAATCATTGTTGCTAGGAGAATGGACATTCTGTATTTGTCCATGTTTAGTTCACATGCTTACCTTTATGCTCAGGAGTAGAGTCTATAATCAATTGAAGGGGAGTGGAAAAACTTGCCAGGAAGACCAAAAACACACAATTAAAACAAAATAATACCTACCGGAAGATACTACCCTGGTTATCTTATGATCCAGCTCCCAAATCTCGTAGCTGAGTCCTCCTGAGTACTAAGTAAAGAGAGTTTTGTAAGAGTAAGTACCAATTTAAAAGACTGTTTCACTAAAATCTCTGTGGGGCACTGAGTACACAAGCCACATGAAGTACGGACTTTAGTAGTTTCATTTGGGTGGGCGGCAGCTTTGTGACAGCAGCAGCAGCAGCAGCAGCAGCATCCACCTTAATGCATCAATGCCTTTGTTATGGGCATCAGAAGCCTTGGCAGCAGATTATCACCCCAGGGAGCTAGAGAAGGAACAGAGGAAATGGTGGAAGCCACTAGGGAGGTGAAAGGATTCTGTTAATGAACCCATGGGATAGACCTTTGGGAAACTCACAGAAGTAGTTGAGTTGGTGGAAGGCTTTGAAGAGGGGCAAACACAGGCAGAGGCAGAAGCAGAGATATTTCTTTTTGTGATTACATTGTGGACTTTTATTTTCAGACTGTTTCCCAGCTCACAAGAACATCACTGACCACAGAAAGGCAAAGAACACGGGTAGTAAATTACACAGTGATGCCCAATGCCCCAGAGGGTCTAGCACTGTGATGAAATCACAAAAAGCTGTGAAACTCTGCCTCTCTCCAGGAATCCTGAAAACAGGGCAGAGGGCAGATGGGTGCCAGTTCCAGGATCCAGGATCGGCCTGGCCGAACTATGGTGTGGCTGTACCTAGCTGATTTGATTCAGGAAATACTTTTCCCACTCTCATTTTATTTCTGTCTATTTCCCTCTCCCTGGCTTGAAGCCCAGCCATGACCAAAACCACCATTAGAACAGGTTTCTTCTGACACTGCCTTCTGCCTGGTTCAGACCTCTGCATCCTCATTCTTACCTACATATTCAGACTCAAAGACCTTCTCTGTTTCCTCCAGTTTGGCTTTACACTCTGGATTTAGACCTTGGCTTCACCCTCATAATTCACTGTAACTTGTTCCCTGGTCATTTGTTCTAGCTTCCCTATTCACCTGCTGGCCCAGACTGACTGTGAGTCCTAGCTTGTGTTGTTTGGCAGCCACCCATGACCTAGCATTGACAGCGTCCTTCCACCTTACTCCTCTTGTCACTTGAATTGCTTTCTCTACCCACCCTTAGAATGTAAAGATGCTGTTCACGTTGATACATAATGTCTTCATATTTCAGCAGCTTGTCTGGCTGAAGGAACCTTCATAACCTCCTCTGGCAATCCATTCCACTGTCTAATCATCCTGATAGTCAAAGTTCTTCCTTCTGTCATACCATTTAGTAGAAGCCTGAGTGCTGCTGAACAATAATCATTCTAAATGTCACCCTCCTTGGAGAGATGAGAACAATGATCCTCAGGGTATGCACTACTTGGAATGTGCCCAGAATGTAGAAACACCTGTTTGGAGTGGAAACAGCAGTCCCTGAGCATATGTCATTGATAAACCCAAGGATCTATAATAGTCACTTTCAAAACTCATCGGGATAAAATGAGGAACCAATGGGATGCCTTTGTGGGTCCTGGGCAGTTGAGGTTCTTGAGGAAGAAACTCTCAAACTGGAGGTAGAAGAAGGCAACCTTCTATGCCTGGATGGAAACAGTGAGACTGCCTAATTAATGCAGCTTGTAAATGCCCAGTCCAGTGTCTGGGAAAATAAATTCTCATTCATTCATTTTTACTTCTCTCCATCTTGACTGTCACTGCCCCACTGCCCAAACCTAGGCATCCAACTTTTCCTGCTTAGACTACTGCAATAGTTTCTAACTGATTTCTGTGACATCACTCTCTCTCCCTTCCATTCTATTTTCTTCGCAGCAGTAAGGAAAGATCACAGAGTGATCTTTTAGAAATGTAAATTAGATCATGTCACTCTTCTGCTTAAAACCCTTCAAAAGCTTCTCATTTCACTTAGAATAAAATCTAAACTCTTTATCATGGCTTAAAAGGTTCTACAAGATCTGGCCTTTGTCTACTTCTTAGACCTTTTTTGAGGATCTTGTCCACTTTGCTTTCTATGCTTTGAATTTATTTCATTCCCTTCTACATGCTGACCTCTTCATTTTCGTGAATGTCTTTGCACGTGTGGTTTCTTCTGCCCGAAATACTCTTTCTTAGGTTTTTCTCAAGGCCAGATCCTTCTCAGATTTTAGTTCTCAGCTAAAATGTCACCTTTTTAGAGAGGTTTTCTCTGCCCACGCTTGCTAAAGAAGTTCTCTCCTGCCTTGTTTATTTCTTTCTTTGGCATTTATCACAATTGCAATTGTTTGATATGTCTATTATTTATTCGATGTCCATCTTTCTTACAAGAATGTAAGTTCCAAGAGGTCAATGTCATACTATTTATTCCCAGCCCTAGCACAGTACTTGGCACATAACAGACAATCTATAATATGTTTTGAAGGCCAGGCTCAGTGGCTCAGCCTGTAATCTCAGCGCTTTGGGAGGCCAAGGTGAGTGGATTGCCTGAGCCTGCGGGTTTGAGACCCACCCGGGCAACTTGGTGAGACCTCATCTCTATAATAAATCAAAAATTAGCCGGGCGTGGTAGCACACACCTATAGTTCCAGCTACTTGGAAGGCTGAGGTGGAAGGACCACCGGAGCCCAGCAGATCAAGGCTGCAGTGGCCAGGAGCGGCCACTGCACTCCAGTCTGGATGACAGAGTGAGACTCCAACTCAAAAAAAAAAGTTTTGAATTAATGTTTTTAACATAAAAAGAAAGTGCTCAATAAATAATTTTTGAATTAATGAATAGGTAAAAAGTAAAGCGGATCTCATGGACATCAACGACAGAATTAGGAATATTATCAACAACTCTATGCCTATGAATTTGATCAGAATAGGGCTATATCTATTAAAGAAATAGAATCCATAATGAATAATCTTCCAAAACATAAAGCACCAGGCCCAGATTAGTTCACTGGTGAATTCTACCAAGCACTTTATGATAAAGTGATACCAATTCTCTTGGTTGGTTGGTCTCTGTGAATTTGAGCTTATCCTCTGCCTGGTGCAATTAAGTGTGAAAATCCTTGATCTTCACCTCGGATGAGGGGAGATAGTGATATTTGTATGGTCTGGAGAGGACACTAAGACTGATGAGGTTCAATCCTGAAGTGACTCTTGACAACTGAACCTGCAGCTCCTGACCCTCTGAGTGGGTTTCTGAACAATTCCTAGAGGGGCTGAAGATCTAGGGTCTGCAGGGGGGTACAGAGGGCAAGAATGAACAGAGCTGGAGGATATTGATGGATTTGCTAACTTGGTAGAATAGCCTGAAACCATAGTCACTGAATTAGTCATAGGGCCTTCTTTAGAAATTGTTGCAAGAAATAACTCTGCTCATCGATTTATAAAAGCTTGTTATGTGTAGGGTATATCAATATAAATAATTTGTTTTTGGGGTTTTGCCAAAAAAAAGTAATACCAATTGTCTACAATCTATTCTGTAAAATAGAAGCCAATGAACCACATCTTAGCTCATTCTATGAGGCCAGTATTTTCTTAATATTAAATCCAGAAAAATAAATTACAAAAAACAAAACGACAGATGAATATCTCTCATGAATATAGATGCAAAGATTCTCAATAAAAATATTAGCAAATCAAATCCAGCAAGGTATAAAAAGAATGATAGAGCCAGGGACAGTGGTTCAAACATGTAATCCCAACACTTTGGGAGGCTGAGGCAGGAGGATCACTTGAGGCCAGCAGTTTGAGACCAGCCTGGTTAACATAGTGAAACCCTGTCACTACCAAAAACAAATTTTTTAAGAAAGATCAGCCAGGTGTGGTGACATGTACCTGTAATCCCAGCTTTTAGGGAGGCTGAGGTGGGAGGATTGCTTGACCCCAGGAGCTATGATCATGCCACTGTACTCCAGTATGGGCAACAGAGTGAGACCCCCCCCCACTTCTGAACAACAATAACAAAAGAATGATACACTATGATCAAGTGGGGTTCACTTCAGGTATATGAGACTGGCTTAATATTCAAACGTCAGTTAGTGTAATTCATCATATCAATAGACTAAAGAAGAAAAATCATGTGATAATATCAATAGATACAGAAAAAGCATTTAATGCAATTTAGTACTCATTCATGATAAACATTCCCAGCAAAATATGGGAACACAACATCATTTACAATAACATCCCAAAATAAAATAGGTATAAATCTAACAAAATATATACAAAATCTATCTGAAGAAAACCACAAAACTCTGACAAATGAAATCAATGAAGATCAAAATAAATGGAGAGACATTCCATATTCATGGATAGGCCTCAGTATTTGTAAGATGTCTATTATTTTCAACTTGATCTATAGATTCAACTAAATCCCAATTAAAATCTCAGAACGTTACTTTGTGGATATTGACAAACTAATTCTAAAGTTTATATAGAAAAGCCTAAGAACCAGAATAGCCAACACAATATTGAAGAAAAAAAAAGCAGAACAACAACAACATGATCAAAGTAAGAGAATTGACACTATCAAACTTCAAGATTTACAATAATCAAGACAGTGTTGAAGGAAAAAATAAAGAAATACATCAATAGAACCGAGTAGAACACCCAGAAATAGACCCATACACATAAAGCCATCTCATCTTTGACAAAAGATAAAGGTCTTTAGATGGAGATAGTCTCTTGGACAAATGGTGCTGCAATAACTAAACACCCACAAGCAAAAAAAAAAAACAAAAACAAAAACAAAAAACAGAAAAGAAAAGAAAAAGAAAAAGAAAAAAGGAAGACAGAAAGAAAAGAACCTAGACCCTGATCTTACATCTTTCACAAAAATTGACTCAAAATGAATCATGAATCTCAAACACCAAACCATAAAACTTGTAGAAGATAACGTAAGAGAAAAATTTAAGGCATCTTGGGTTTGGTGGTGACTTTTTAGATACAACATCAAAAGCATGGTCCATGAAAGAAAAAAAATGGTAAATCGGATGGCATTAAAATTAAAAACTTCTATGTGAAAAATACTGTTAAAAGAATCAAAAGACAGGGAGAAAATATTTGCAAAATACATATCTGATAAAGGACTAGTATCCAAATATGCAATAACTCTTAAATCTCAGCAATAATAAAATGATCCAATTAGAAAATGGGTGAAAGATCTGAACAGACACCACACCAAAGGAAGTATACAGATGGCGAATTAGTATATGAAATGATGTTCAATATCATATATCATTAGGGAACTGTAAATTAAAACAACAATAAAATGCCACTACATACCTGTTAGAATGGCTGAAATCCAAAACACAACATCAAACTTTGGCAATGATGTGGAGCAACAGGAATCTCATTTATTGCTGTGGGGAATGCAAAATGGCACAGCCACTTTGGAAGGCAGCCTGGCAGTTTCTCACAAAGCTAAACTTAATCTTACCATATGATCAAACAACCATGGTTCTTAGTTGAAACTTATGTCTACACAAAAAAAATCTGCCCACAAACATTTATAGCAACTTTATTCACAATTGCTGAAGCAACCAAGATATCCTTCAATAGGTGAATGAATAAAGACCATAGTACATTCATACAATGGAATATTATTCAGCAAAAAAGAAAAAAAGCTAACAAGCAACACAAGTACAGGGAGGAAACTTAAACACCTATCTTTAAAATGAAAGAAGCTCCAGACTGTGTGATCACAATTATATCACATTCTAGAAAAAACAGAACTATAGAAAGAGTAGAAAGATCAGTAGTTGCCTGAGGCTGGGAAAGAGCAAGAGGCATGAACAGGTAAAGCATAGGAGATTTGGGGGCAGTGAAGCTATTACAATACTGCAATGGTGGATACATGACATTATGTATTTCTCAAAACCCACAGAACTGTATAATACAGAGTGAGCATTAATGTAAACTATAGACTTTAGTTAATAACAGTGTCTTATTATTGGCTCATCAGTTACACTAATTCAAAATGTTAATAATAGGGGAAGCTGTGTGAAAGGAGAGGGAGCATATGGGAACTCTGTGTGCCGTCCACTCAATTTTTCTGTAACTTAAAACTGCTCTAAAAATAGTCTATTAATTTTAAAAAGTGAACCAGGTGCAATAGCTCATGCCTGTAATCCTAGCCATTTTGGAGGCCAAGGCAAGAGCATTGATTGAGCCCAGGAGTTCGAGATCAGCCTAGGTAACATAGCGAGACCTTGTCTCTACAATAAATTAAAAAATAAAATTAGCCAGGTGTGGTGGCATGCACCTGTAGTCCCAGTTGCTTGGGAGGCTGAGGCAGAAGGATCACCAGAATCGAGGAGGTCAAGGCCGCGTTGAGCCATGAGCGTGCCACTGCACTCCAGTCTGGAGGACAGAGTGAGACTCCAACTCAAAAAAACAAAAACAGTGAAAAAATTTTTTTAAGTGTAGAGAATGTGTGAAAAACCATTCTGGAAGGCACAAATGAGAAGACAGAAGCCCCTGGCAATGCATGGGAGATGGAGATTGATGGCTAAAGAACAGGTAGGCTCTGCCGCTTCTACCACTAAAATCTGCAGCATGTGTTGGGCTCCATTGCTGGTCTTAACCCCTTTCCAGGCTTTACACAGCAGCTAAACTCCATTGGGACAATCTCAGACAGACATAGAAATCCTTCTCCTCCTCACAACGTGTCCTTTTTCTCCCAGTAACATTACACTAAACAGTTAACAGTTTGACTCAGTCTATTGAAGGAATTTCCTCCATAATAATTCCTTTTTTATAACCTGCTATGATTTGAATGCTTAGGTCCCCTCCCCGTTGTGATAGTAGTAATAGGTGGGACATTTAGGAGGTGATTAAGTCATGAGGGCAAAACTCTCATGAATGGGATTAACCACCTCATAAAAGGGCTAGTGGAAACTACTCCCTTTTTGAACTCCTACCTTCTGACATGTGAGAACACAGCATTCAAGGAGTCATCTTGGAAGCAGAGACATGGACTTCATCAGACATCGAACCTGCCAATGCCTTGTTCTTGGACTGCGCTCATCCTCCATACTGTGAGCAATAAGTTTATGCTTTTTATACATTACCCAGTCTGCAGTATTTTGTTACAGCAGCACAAATGGACTGAGACATAGCCTCACCCAAAGGAAGGAGGAGAGGAAGGAATGAAAGAGGGAAAGAAGGAGGAAGATGGAGGGAGAGACGAGGGGACAGAGGAAGAAAGAAAAGAAGGAAGAAATGAGGGAGAGAGGGAAGAAAGGAAGGAGAGAAGGAGAGAAGGAGAGAAGGAAAACAACTAATGAAGAACTAAAAATCATTTTACAGCTAACTTTTGCGGAGTACTTCCATTCCATCACATCTCTTGATTCATATACCCTTTTATCTCATTGGAAAAGAGATAGCAAACACATTCACACTGCAGTTTTAGTGACTGATACTGTGTGTTCTCCCTATCAGAACTATTTATAATTAGTTGAGGATTCTTGGAAGAAATCAAACTGTGGAAAAAATCCAAACATTAATGATTGTTGGAGCCAGTGGGGAAAATTTCCCCCAGGCTTTATGCTCAATCTCATCTTCTGAGGAAATTGAGGAACAGTAGAAAGAGGGGCATGGACAGGCTCAACTTTAAGAGTGTTGTTGTGCTTAATTAGCATGTTTCTGACTGATGGCTTAGGAGAGAGATAGGTTGTACAGGCCAGATAGGAGAGGATGAGACCTAGTTCTCTTCTCAGAACCGTCAGATAGTTGGCATTATTCTCATCCAGAGTCATGGGTGTAGGCCAAGGCAATGGCAAGGGTTAGCTGGGGAAGTGTCCTTAGTCCATCATTATTTCCACTGGCTCTTCCCTCCCTATTCTTTAACATGCACAAGTAAAGTTTTCTTAATTTTAAGTGTGAACAAAAACATCTTTAGAAAACGTTGTGCTGAATACAAATCTTTGCTTGCTTTACCAACACAGCTTCAAGACAAGGCCTCTATCTACTTCCCCTTCGAACTAGATAGCCACCCCTAACTTAAACCCTGCCTGTATAGACTTTATAGAACTGCCACAGGCAGAAAAGAGCTGACTTCATTGATTCCAAGGGAAGAAAGTTGTCCCTGCAGTAGCTTATTAGGGTTGGGGAGGACAGAGAGATCGAGATGGTAACTGCCCTACTCCCCAGTGGACTTGGTATGGTTCATTCTTTACTCTGTAGGAACTACAGTCCAGGTTTTCCTCGGTATTGAAATTGACACAACAAAGACTCTCCTGTGTCACAAAATATCCAGGACCTACTCAGAGCAACCAGGGAAAGTGCTAGCAAGATCTCAGACCTCCCCAGAAAGCACAGTATGACTGAAATCAAGGCTCATTCTGTGCTAAGCTACTTGCCAGAGTTGCAACCAAGAACTAGATTCGTTCCAAACCCCATGGTGTTGAATCAATGTTTTTAGAATGATTAGAAAATTAATGACCACAACATCACTTGGAATATTTGTTAAAAATGCAGGTTCCTGGATTCTGCTCCAGATCTAGTGAATCAGAATGAAATTGATGGTGAAAGACCAGGAATCTGCATATAAAACAAGCTCCCCATATGAATCTGATGCTGAGTCAAGTTTGAGGAAGATTCTGGGAGTAAAGGTTAAGCTGTGGGTTTTCAAGGGCAGAGGGGGAGGGAATCCAGCTTTCTCTATCAATTCTAAGGCCAGGCCTGTCTACAATATCCAGAGGCTTGCTAAATGCCCTAAGAGAACTGGATTGTTACAGAGTGGAATAGTGGACTTTGGAGACTACAAAATGTGGAAGGGTGTGAGGGAGGTGAGAGTTGAAAACTTACCTGTTGGGTACAAGTTTCACTATTTGGGTGATGGGTATACCAAAAGCCCAGACTTCCCCATCATGCTATATATGCACATAAGAAGCCTGCACTTTCACCCCCTAAATAGATAAAATTTAAAATTTAAAAATAAAATAAAAAGAACTGGGTTGTACTTTACTTATAAGTCTTGCCCTGTTATGACAATCAGAAGATGAAATATTCTTCCCTCTGAGGTACTGTATCACCTCTGCAAACAGTTGGCATCTATCTGCACCTCCCTTCCCCACCCAGTTTAGACTGGGCCTTTTTTGTTCTCCAAGGAAAATCCTTGCATACCTGCCAATTGGTCAGGGTTCCTTCTCCTGAAGAGGCCCCCTTCCCCTATATGTCAGCAGAAGACCCAATTATAAGACCTGCCTGGTGGGCCTGCACTGGAAAGAATTTGCCATAGAGCCACTGCTACTGCCTGGGTCAATGCCACTCTGCCCTTGCCTTCCAGTCCCCAGGTAATAGCATTTCAGTGGTAAAAAACATAGTCCCTATTTAGTTTCTCTCAGATTTTGAAGTCTTTAAAGTGGTGTGGACTCCTTCAGGCTGTAAGACAGTTCATAAACATAAGATGTTATTATCTCACTATTAAATAAACAGTACGACAATTAGGTTTTATTTTTAAAAATGAATCAGCTTCCTTCACGCTGTTGGAAGTTCTCAAATGAGGTGCCAAACTTCATTTTTAGTGTCTGTTGAATAAACAGTTCACCCAGCTTCCTTTCTCCTAGCAGAGTCCTTCAGCTTTGCAGTTCCAGTCACCTCCTCAATTCTGGTGGAACCTAGGTAACTGAAAGCAGGCAGACTTCTCCTTCTACCAGACAGAGTCAAAAGCTCTGTCACCAGGTTTTCATTGCCAACTCGTAGGTTGTAGGGAGGTTGGTGTATTTCTAAGTCATTCTGAATAGAAATATTAGGACATAGCAGATGCTTCCTGGATTAGCCTCAGTCTCTTTAACCCAAGATTCTTATCTCTAATAATCAGGGTTACCATGTAGATTTGGTCAGGTTGTTCCTCACCTAACTGAGGAAGCCAGTGGGGCTGAAACCTAACTCAAATTCCACTTGCCAAGCTAAGCGTCCTGTGAGGGTTTACATCGTCCTGGAGGAAGGAATACTCTATCTCTCATTCACAAAAAGAAGTGTTTCTAAATTGAATGAATTAAATCTATGTAATTCTAATGTGTATTGATTAGCTGTGATCCTGATACAGGAGTCTCTAGGCATGTGTCATGAGAGTACCAGGCTGCCTTTGAAAGTTCAACCTCCATAGCAAGATAATGTGGTGGAAGGGAAACAGAGACCCATTCTGACGTTAAATAGCTGTGAAACCCAAGTAGCCCACTCATTCACTTCTTTGGCCTATATTTCCTCTTCTGGAAATGGGGAGTGGGAGTAGTTGATTTTTGAGGAGAGCTGCTGAGATACACAACTCCAGGGGACACCATTCACATTGCCCCTGAAGGAACTTGAAGTCTAAACTGAAGTAATAGGTCTGACTGGATGGTGGTAGAGCGAACTGCTGCCCTGTGGATGTGTTGAAGCCAAATGCTGCCCCTCTCTTTGAGTTCTCTCTCACATCTAGAGGCCAGCTTGCCTGGCTCCCCACCTTCTTGGAACATAGTACTTATCCTTCTATACTCCCACTACATATCCTGTTGTGCTGTACAGAAACTCATAATATTCTCCCTTATTTAAAGATGATTTTCCCAAAGGCTCTTTTTCTTATTCATCTTTGCATATTTGCCCTTCTGCCCATCCCCCCATCCCACAACCACACACAGAGCCTATGTGGCTCCTCTAGCCAATTAGAGGATTTAAAACTTGTTTGAGCCATCCCTTCCTCTCTCACCATCTAACTCTGAAGGAAAAGATTGAGATGGGTGGTGAAGATTACCTGGGAAACCAATAGGAATCATTGATTACCCATCTAGTCCCCTCTTTGGCTCCAGGAGATCCTCTACTGATGCCCCCTCACCACAGACATAGAGGAGTGGAGGAGTAGAGATTAGCTGATATCTAAAGTCTCTTCAGTTTCTGGCTTCCTATGAACGCATCCTAGTTGCCCTTAGTAACCAGCTATGCATAAATTTATGAATGCATCTAACCCTTTTAAAAAGGTATTTATACATACTTCCAACTTATACTCACTCTTGAGGATAATGAATTCCATATATTTGTTTCCTGTTGCATAAAATCACACTGATTTGTGTTTTTCTAAACATACCTCTTTCAGAGCCTCAAGTGGGCTGTGATAGAGTCTCTTTTATTTCGTGACCACATTTACATTCACTATCTCTATGGGTCTTCCCCAGTTCTGTTGTGCCTCTCTGCATGCAGAAATCGAAGGCAAGTATTCTTTGTGCAAGGGGAGAAATAGGTCCCTCCTGAACAAGTCCAGTATTTGGATGACGGCCTTGACCACAGTGGTAGGTAGCTAGCTATCTGGCTTTAAAAAATCCTCTAAGGCCGAGTGCTTTCCTCAGCCTTTTTCGATCATCTCTCCCCAGCTTCTTCCCTCTCAGCCGGTGTTGAAGTGGATTTTGAAAGGGGGGAAACATACTTCAAAGAGTCTAGACAGCTCTCTTAGATCTTGAAAGGGTCTTTGGCTATGTTCCAAGAGCACTCAACTCTTAGGGAGGAGGTTTTTTCTCCTGGGATCCTAGAGAAGCGTGGAGTCTAGGGGATAACAAGATCATCCACCATCCGGAAAAGATTCCCCATTAGATTATGCACAATTTGTTGGTATGCAGAGGACCTGTGCCTGGTGCTGGACAGTACTGTTGGATTGCTAGGTGGCTCTCTGTTACCTCTGTTTTTCCATCTTTCTTATGGGGAAATATGAGGACAAATGATACAACAAAAATAAATAGCTATTTATAATGCCTACTTCCTTCTAAAGAGAGTGACTACTGGTACATGGAAGAAAGGTTCTTAATTCTGCTGAGGCCTTGATGGATTTACCTGCTAGATACTCTGTCTAACAGAGGGAGAAGAAATTGCAGAGGGGGTAGGAACACAATCTAGGATGGAAGAAGGCAAAATGAGCAGAGAAGGGAGGAGAGGAAGAAGAATATAAAGGGGCTGATAGAGGCTTCAGGGCTACATGCTGTGACCCCCTCCCCCCAACATTCTCCCAAAACATCAGTAGAGTCTATCCAGACTTGCTGAATATGAGTATGAGCAGACTTCTTTTGGAAATCAAAGAAGGACTAAAGTTGTGCCTGGTGACTCAAGGGAAACAAAAACAGCACATGCAGATACAGAGGCCAGAAGCAGAGTAGGAAGCAGAGGAAAAGAAGTCCTCCAGAGTGTTAGGGTCCCCTTCCATCATACTGGACTGCCCCTTGCGGCTTTCAGTTTTCTTTCCTGCCAAGAGATAATGATCAGGCCTATACTTGGTCAAATTTTCCTAACCTGAAATCTCTGGGAAAAGATTCTGAGGTCCCATTCTTATTTTTATTTTTTTGAGTTGGAGTTTCACTCTGTTGCCCAGACTGGAGTGCAGTAGCCGCTCCCGGCCACCGCAGCCTCAACCTGCTAGGTTCCGGCGATCCTTCCGCATCAGCCTTCCAAGTAGCTGGAACTACAGACGTGCACTACCACGCCAGGCTAACTTTTTTTTTTTATTTATTGTAGAAATGAGGTCTTGCCAAGTTGCCCAGGTGGGTCTCGAACCCGTCGGCTCAGGCAATCCACTCGCCTCGGTCTCCCAAAATGCTGGTATTACAGGCTGAGCCACCGAGCCCGGCCGCCTTTTTGTTTTCTCCAAAAGTTTCTTCCATGTGCACACACACCTGAAGCTCTGTTTAAAAAGATAATTGGAGACGTATCAGGCAAAAGACCCTGTACTATCCATTCTCTTGCACAAAAGCACACATTGGCCTTAATTTATTTAACTAAGGGAAGTAATTCAAAGGAATTTTTGTCATAATAAGTGAAATGCAATAAAAATAAAATAAATGAAAATCTGTGAGTTGAGGTGACATGCAGATTTGGCTATGATAATTTTTTAAATGCAGCCTCACAAGCCCTTAGAAACTCTCAATGAAATATACGCAGTGTTCAGATTGGATTCATCCTTTTCCCTACAGATTTAGCTAGTGCTGGTCACGGCAAGGAGCAGGTTAGATGGATCAATATTTATGAAGAGACCCCCAATCTGCTCCCTGGAACAAACAGGCCATTGAGCAGCAGCCAAAGTCTGATGCTGCACAGAGGTTAATATCTGGGTCCCGTGGTCTTGCTGGCCTTTCCTTTCTTGGATGCAGTGAATCAGGAACATTGACATTTCTTCATGCCATGGCTGAAATATTAAAATTAAGTAGTCCAAGCTGGGCGCAGTGGCTCACGCCTGCAATCCCAGCACTTTGGGAGGCCAAGATAGGATTGCCTGAGCCCAGGAATTCAAGACCAGCCGGGGCAACTTGGTGAGACCTCATCTTTATAATAAATCAAAAAAATTAGCCGGGAGTGGTGGCTTGTGCCTGTAGTTCCAGCTACTTGAAAGGCTGAGATGGAAGGATTGCCTGAGCCCAGCAGGTGGAGGCTGCAGTGGCTGTGAGTGTGCCACTGCACTCCAACCTGGATGACAGAGTGAAACTCCAATTCAAACAAACAAATAAAAATTAAGTAATGCAGCCGTGCCTGTTACAGAAATAAAAGTGGAAGGGCCATCTTAGACAGCAACAGCTTCAGCTGCCTGTCCTCCTCCTCCTGTCTTCCACTCTCCATCTCCCTCTCCTCCACCTCCACAGGCTTTCCCCAGAATCCTGAACTGAGATAGAGGCTGCCACCCCCACACCTGGCCTCTGACAATCAACTGTTTCCCTATCTAAGCTGGCCAGTTGCAGACAAATCCCTCAGTTCAGCAAAGATAAGGGTGAAATTAGAAGTCAAATGCAAATACATAGAAGTGGAGGAGTTGATAGCAAAGGCATCTTCAGCCAAATGCACAAAAATCTATTCCGAACTTGTAGGCCATCCAGCCCCAGTTCCTTTTCCTCACTAAAAACCTTACTGTGCACAAAGGGTGAATGCTAAGCCAAGTCACTCAAACTTTTAGCCCAAAAGACTCTTTTTTTGAGTTGGAGTCTCACTCTGTCACCCAGACTGGATTGCAGTGGCCGCTCCTGGCCACCGCAGCCTTGCCTGCTGGGGTCCAGCGATCCTTTCTGCCTCAGCCTTCCAAGTAGCCGGAATTACAGGGACGTGCTACCACGCCCGGCTGATTTTTTTATTTATTGTAGAGATGAGGTCTCGCTACCCAGGTGGGTCTCGAACCCGTGGGCTCAGGCAATCCACTCACCTCAGCCTCCCAAAGGCGCAGGATTACAGGCTGAGCCACCGAGCCCGGCTAGCCCAAAAGACTCTTAAGTTTGTACAACAGTAATTGCACAGGGAAGAGAGGATGCCCACACAGAAAAGAGGCAAGGACGTGTACGTATATGATCCCTAATCAAATGTATCAACTACCACCATAAATGAGTTATTGTGCCTTATGATATTAATGCCAGTTGTGCCTTATGATACTAATGCCAGTTAAACCGATAAATATTTTTCAAAGGGCCCAGTTGACTCAACTGATTTGACTCTGTCCCCCATGCTGTGTGCAGTCTAATTCACTCTTGAATTGGCAGATGGTTGGACATCATCAGAGCTCCTTGGCCAGTTTTTGTTTTAGAGCTTTACCTCTGTAGCAGGTTTAATCTGTTTAGAGAGGGTTTGTTTTTGGCTTTTGAAGCTGCCATACTCCTCTCCTGTGGGAATTATGAGTTGTTTCAGAAATGGGAGCTTCAAAGAAAGCTCTTATTGTTCTGGATTTGGGCCACTCCTGGAACTGTTTGTTTCATCTGGCCCATCACTCTGCTTGCTGCCACCTACAAATAGGAAACATTGCCTTAGACTAAAATCCACAGACCCCTTGCTCATCATCCAAAGTGCTAGATCCTATCTTCTGGAAACTGATGTCTACTGATGATTGCAATATTGAGGTATGCACACAAGATGCATAAATGCTATTAACGTGAAGAAAATAGCCAGCCTAAACTCTGGACTGATGTGGTCCTGAAGAAAGTTCTGGATGTAATCTGCCTCCACCAAGGAAACGCAACATACCGCCGTAACTCAAAAATGAGTCATGCAAAGCTGAGAACTGTCACTAAATTTGAGTATGTAAACAGCCCATAATCATTGAGAAAGAAGGAAACTAAAGGAAGTCTTTTCAGTGTATCTTCTGGGAAACTAGCAGACAGACATGTCTCCAAAACATGCCTTCAGCCCTTCATGTGAATTAGGTAATGGCATAACTGGTCAGCAGGGAGGACAGCGTAATAGAATGGATGGAAACTTGGACTTACTATAACACTAACTGGGTTGTAAACTCCCTGGAAACATTTTCCAAGATTTAATTTTGGAAATGAAAGAAGAGTGTAAGGCTATGTCTCTCTTAACTTTCTTAAACTCTCTGAGTCTTCATTTTCCTATCATAAAATGGGAATGGTAATAGTTCCTATTGGAATTCCAAATAAGATAATTCATTTAAATATTTAGCATAGTTCCTGGCACACTGTAAGAGTTCAATAAACACTAGTTGCTATTTTTTTTCAAGTTGGAGTCTCACTGTATCACACAGGCTGGAGTGCAGTGGCACGCTCATGACTACCTCAGCCTCTGCCTTCTGGGCTCAGGCAATTCTTTCCCCTCAGCCTTCCAAGTAGCTGGAACTACAGGCACATGCCATCACACCCAGATAATGTTTTTATTTTTTGTAGAGACAAGGTTTTGCAATGTTGCCCAGGCTGGTCTCCAACTGCTGGGCTCAGGCAATCCTCTCACCTCAGCCTCCCAAAGTGTTGGAATTGCATGTGTGAGCCACTGTGCCTGGCCTAGTTGTTATTGTTTTTTTTTTTTTTTTTTTAATAAAAAAAATTGTATTTACTTAGAAGCATTCAGAATGTCAACAAAACAGCTGCAACTTTTTTTTTTTTTGCAATTACAGAGTGGTATTCAGTTAACAGAACAACAATTATTTCGTATAAGCTGCATCAGAGACAACTGAAGATGAGAGAACTACCATCCCCATATATAACTAATTTGTGCTGTGCACCAACAAGAACCTGCTTTAAATTTCCATGCCAATTTACAACCCCCATACTGTACCAGGCAAGGTTAGTGGCTCTTGAAAATACCACCAGGACAGGGCTAGCTAAAGACACATTCGGTAGTGTGTTAACTATACAAAAAAAGACACTGTACAGTTTAAAAACAAATCTTACACAGCCTTACATTTCCATTTTTTTCTTTAAAAGGAGTGAGTTGTGTACAGGGGGGTTAAATGCTTTATAGACAAGAAAAAAAAAACTGCGCTAGAACCGACTTATTCATCATCATCATCCTCTTCTTCATCTTCGTCTTCTTCGTCTTCCTCCTCTTCCTCGTCCTCTTCGTCCTCCTCGTCTTCCTCCTCTTCCTTCTTTTTCTTGCTCTTTTCCGCCTTGACGACTCCCTTTTTCGCCGCATCGGGCTTGCCTTTGGCTCGGTAAGCGGCAATATCCTTTTCGTATTTCTCCTTCAGCTTCGCGGCCTTCTTCTCGTAAGGCTGCTTGTCATCCGCAGCAGTGTTATTCCACATCTCTCCCAGCTTCTTGGCGACATCCCCGATGGATAGGCCGGGGTGCTCTCCTTTGATTTTGGGGCGATACTCAGAACAGAACAAGAAGAAGGCCGAGGGAGGCCTCTTGGGAGCGTTGGGATCCTTGAACTTCTTTTTTGTTTCCCCTTTGGGAGGGATATAGGTTTTCATTTCTCTTTCATAACGGGCCTTGTCGGCCTTTGCCATGTCTTCAAATTTTCCCTTCTCTTTAGCAGACATGGTCTTCCACCTCTCTGAGCACTTCTTAGAAAACTCTGAGAAGTTGACGGAAGCATCCGGGTGCTTCTTCTTGTGCTCCTCCCGGCAAGTTTGCACAAAGAATGCGTATGATGACATTTTGCCTCTCGGCTTCTTGGGATCTCTTTTGCCCATGTTCGGTTATTTTTCCTCCGCGCGGCACCGAGTCGCCCAGTGCCCGTCCGGCTCTCGCCTGCCCCGGCGCTGTCTCTATGGAGCTCAATGTACTGCAATGGCTGTCAGTTGTTATTGTTTACAAGGTTCAGTGAACGCACAAAAATCCATAACAGATTTTGGCCCCTGCTTCTAATGCCAAATAGTGTGACTCTTTAGGCCCCCAGAATTCCAATATAGACTGATATCTCCTACCATGGAAACACAGTACCCAACTATAGTGGCAGATTTTCAAATTAGATCTGGAAATGTAGTAATCAGGCCTCTCCAGAGAAACATAACCAATAGGTTATAGATATGGATGCTAGGCAATAGATAGATATAGATATTGGAATTTATTATTATAAATTTATTATAAGAAATTGGCTCACACAATTATGGAAGCTAAGAAGTCTCAAGATCTGTAATTGGCATGCTACAGACCCAGGAGATCTGATGTTGTCATTCCAATCTAAGAGATGGCAGGCTCAGGACACAAGAAAAACCAGTGTTTTAGTTAGAGTCTAAAGACCAGGAAAGACTGATATCCTTGGCTGAGCAGACAGGCAGAAGGAATTTTATCTTATTTGTGGGCGGGTCAACCTTTTTGTTCAGATTTTCAATCAATTGGATGAGGCCCACCCACAATAGGGAGGGCAATCTACTTTACTCAGTCTGCCAATTCAAATGTTAATCTCATCCAGACACACCCTCACAAACACACTCAGAATAAGGTTTGACCAAATGTGTGGACATCCCATGGCCCAGTCAAGTTGACACATAAAATTAATCATCGCAGAGGACATATGCTAAACACTCGCCAACCAAAGTATGGTTTGTAAACTGGCAGCACTGTCGTCTCCCAGGAATTGTTTAGAAATGCAGAATCCCAGGCCTCACCTCAGAACTTTTGAATAGGAATTTGTATTTTATCAATATTCCTAGATTCATCATATGCACATTGAAGCTTGAAAAGTTCTGAGCTAACCCATTAAAAGCTGTGATCTTCAAAGTGTAGTTCTTGAGGAACCAATAGCATTGACATAGGTGACTATAAGCTTGTTATAAATGCAAATTAATAACCCCTATCTCAACTCAACAGACTAAGATTCTAAGGGAATGAGACTTAAGAAACTCTCTTAATAAGCATGTTAAAGATTGAGAAATGCCGGGCTCGGTGGCTCAGCCTGTAATCCCATGCTTTGGGAGGCCGAGGTGAGTGAATTGCCTGAGCCCGCGGGTTTGAGACTCGCCTGGGCAACTTGGTGAGACCTCATCTCTACAATAAATCAAAAAAATTAGCCAGGCGTGGTAGCATGCATCTGTAGTTCCAGCTACTTGGAAGGCTGAGGCGGAAGGATCGCTGGAGCCCAGCAGGTTGAGGCTGCGATGGCCGGGAGCGGCCACTGCACTCCAGTCTGGGCGACTGAGTGAGACTCCAACTCAAAAAAAAGATTGAAAAATACTGTATCACAACTAGACTCCCTTCTTTATAAGGATGAAATAAGCTGAGGCCTGAATAACAGGACATTCTTTCAAACAAATAATTTGGTTCTCTTAAACTGACAGATTTGACTCCACCATTCTTTTCTCTGAGCTCTTTCATGCTTATGACCTTGTTGCTGGTCACTTATTTGGGGGCATTCTGCCAGGAGGTCCTGCTGGGCAACCCAGATGGTTCAATTTTCCATTAGACTCTAAGCTCTACAGCCACCATTTCCATCGCCCAGAAATGATCATTATCTACAAGGGATTTCTGACCTGGCCAGGGGAAAGTATTGGAGTCAGTGTTAGAGGGAAAAAAAAGTATCTGGTATGGACATCAGATGGGAGCTGAGAGAATTCTAAGACCTTCTCATCCCACAACTCAATATACATTATGCCCCCACAAAGCACACAACACACACACACACACACACACACACACACACACACACACACACACACACACACACACGATGTTTATCTGTCCCCTGAATAAAACTGAATGGATTGATTGTGACCCTGGGTCCTCCCACACATATTCAGGTGTAATCCTGTTAGCAGAATTCATCCTGTCTCCTGCTTTTTTGGAGAAGTAAGGACCAATCTGGGTGATCTGAAATGCCTAGATCTGGAATTATTTTTTTATTGTCCTTAAAAGACACAGGACTTAGCAAGACTAAGAATTTTTCAAGAACTTTGTTGTTTTAAGTATATAATCTATTGCTGTTGCTTGTGGGATATTGCTTAGAAATTACTTTGAAATTTTTTGACAACTGTTGTATGTAAATGTGTGTATGTATTTATGGATGTGTATATGTATTCATGTGTGTATATTTATTTAAGAACATCCATATTTTGCACTGTGAGTTTTGATTTTCTTGTTATGCATTCTTTAAGTTCATGGAATAGTGAAAATGAACTCATAATCTTAAAGTCACTGGTAGGCCCATGAGGGCCATTAAATAAGTGGGAGAGGGAAAATAGAAATGGTGTGACCCCAAAGTTTGACAAGTGCACCCCAAGTGTGGGGAGATCTTAAAGACTCCAAGAAACTGAATAATCTTTTTGCCTATAGGTTTTGATTTCTACTAAAGTGCAAATACTCCTGGACTTTTTTCCTTTAGTTATCTATCACTCATATCTCAGGATGGGGATATATATACATTCATTCAACAAATATTTTTTGAGCTTTGTGACAGGCACAAGGTTAAAGAAGAAGTTGGAAATACAAGAGGGAGAAAAATTAAGAAAAGAATCCCAAAGGGGACTGGGATAAGGAAAAAAAGAGGGACTGAGTTCTTAGGATCTTTCTTGCCTGGAAGGTTTATTCATTCATTCATCAACAAATATCTGTTAAATATTTACTATCCGTGAGATACTAGACATCAGGCACTAAAGTTAGACAATGATCATGAACAAAACACAAAAATTTCTGTCCTCATAGATCTTAAATGACAGTGGGGGGAGACAGATGATAAAGCAGCAATGAAAATATATAGTATATTAGATTGTTATAAAACGCTATGGAAAAAATAAAGCAGAAAATGGGAATAGAGGTGTCAGGAGGTGTGACTTTAAGTGGGGAAGGGGCAGAGAAGGCCTCAGTGAGAATGTGGCATTTGAGCTAAGACTTAAAGGAGGTGAGAGAGTAAGCCATGTGAATGACTGCAGGAAGAACTTCAAAGGCAGAGGGAAACAACAAGGTCAAAGGTCCTGAGATGGGCCTCACCTCGACATGCCCACAGAACAGCACAGAAGCTGGTGTGACTGGAGCAGAGTGAGCAAGGGAGAGAGCGACAGGAGATGCGTTCAGAGAAGGATGGAAGAGCAAGAGATCATGACCTGGCAGACTGTTGAAGGACTTAGACTTTTACTCAGAGTGAGGCAGGAAGTCATTGGAGGGTTGTGAAAGATGACAGGATGTGAGTTTATTAGACTGTTTCTTTAAACTTAAAAAATATGCTAGTTAGATGGATAGATAGATAGATAGATCCAAAAATCAAACAGTACACAAAAGTATGAACTGAAAAGAAAAACTAGTTTCATCTATCCCCACCAGATCCTTTCTCCAAAGATAAGCACTATTTTCAGTATCTTGAATAAACTTCAATTTAAAAAAATGTGTACATAACATACACAGGGAAAGAGAGACAGTCACATTTCGTTTTTTATTTACACAAATGAAATTACACTTTTTATACAATTCATAGCTTAGGGATTTATCCTAAATGTCCAGATACATGTATCTGATAGCTGCACAACTACAATTTATAAGTATGTCATAATTTATTAAATCAATTTCTTATTGACGGATATTTAGGTTGTTTTGTAGGGATTTTTTTTGCTATTGTAAACAATGGCTGCAATTAATATCTTAATAAATGCCTCTTTGAGCACAATAATAATAGCTAATGCTTATAGAGTGATTACTATGTGCTAGGTACTGTGCTAAGAACTTTACATGCCTTATCTCATTTTATCATTACAACAAACAATTCAATGAGTTACCATTATTATCCCCATTTTGCAGATGAGTAAATTGAGGTTTAAAAAGCTTGAGAAACTTTCCTAAGGTCACAAAGCTAAGTTGTACTTGAATGTAGGCAGTCTCACTCCAGAGACTGTGCTCTTAACCACTATGCAATATAAGAGGAATTGCTAGGTCAGAGGATATGTACACTAAAAATTATTGTAGCTAAATTGCTTAGTCCCCTATACCATCATCAGCACTGGGCAGTATCAATATTTTTGATACTGAAAAGTTGAACATTTTTTATATGTGTACTTTCCATTTTTATTTATTTTTCTTTGAATTGCCTATTCATATCATTGGCTCATTTGTCTTTAGGTTGTTAGTGATTTTCTTGTTGATTTGTTTGAACTCTTTAGAAATTAAGGAAATGTGTGTGTCATATCTTATTGCAGTTTGTCATTTGTCTTTTGATTGTTTTGTGTATATATTTTTTTGCTGTGAAAAGGTTTTAAAATTTTATGTAGTTGAATTTGTCAATTTTAAAGGTTTGTTGTTAAGATATTAATAGAATTTGTGGTCTGTTTAGAATGGCTTTCCTCTTTCCAGGATTATATGTATTTAACTTTTTCCATATTTTCTTTTAGTACTTTTATTTTTAATAATAGAGACAGGATCTTGCTATGTTGTCCATGTTGGTCTTGAACTCCTGGACTCAAGCGATTATCCCACCTCAGCCTCCCAAAGTGCTGGGATTACAGATGTGAGCCACCATGCCCGGCCATTTTAGTACTCTCAAGGTTCCATTTTTCACATTAAAATGTTTACTTGATTGGTAATTAATTTTGATGTAAAAATTAAATTAGAGAATCAGCTAGCCTGTTGACCAAATATAATTTTTGAATAATTCATTTTTCCCCATTGATTCGTTATGCCATCTTTAAAATATACTAATTTCCCACGTGTACTGAGGGCTGCTAATAGACATTGCTTTTTTTTTCTCTAGAACCCAATTGTTTTAATGTGGCATCATATCATGTTTTAATATCTGATAGGCCTTGTTCCTTTTCCATGCTATTTTGTGGAATTTTTCTATTTTTCCCCCTTGGGTTTCAGTTTCCTCTTTTGCTTTCTCTCCCCCCAAGAGCAGCAGCTATTCCCCTAGCTTATCCATACCATCTGGGTTTTGTTCATTCATTCAACAAATATTTACTGAGCATTGCTGATTGACAGACACCGTGTTAGGGACTAGAGAGATAACAATGAATAGGGCGCTGTCTTTGTCTTCACAAAACTCACAGCCCACTGGGAGATATCTACATCTATAAAGCAACAGGTAATTAAAATGCAATGTAGTTAGTGCATTTCCTGAACGATGCAAAGTACTATGGGTCCCTGGTAGTAAAGTAGCTCATCTAGACTTGGGAAAAATTGATACATGAGCTCACCCTTGAAGGACTAGTAGGAGTAAACTAGGTAAAGGGGAAAGAAATAGAGAGTGTTCCAGGGAAAGCAAACCTCTTGTGCAAAAGTTCAGAAACACGATGAGTTCAACAAATCACAAGGAGTAGTTAGCTGAGGCTAAAGTGTAGGGTATGGGAGAAGTGTTGGTGTGCGGTGAGGTATGTGACGTATGGCTGGAGATGTAGCAGCTAGGTCACATGTGGAGGGTATTCAATGTTGTGTTAAATAGGCTGGACTACTACAGTAAGCAATAGGACTCCATCGATGGGTTTTACGCAAAGGAGTGGCAAGATCACATTCTAATTTTAGAATGATCACTCAGGCTGCAGGGTAGAGAATGGGTGAGGAAAGGGCAAAAATGAGGACAGGGGAGATGAACTAGGAGGCTCATACAATAAAGTAACCCAGATGAGAAATGAGGATAGTCTGGACAAGGGTGGTGAGAGGGAGGTATCAAGAATGCCTTCCAGAGAAGGGAAATAGTCTTGGGAGAAATGTGAAAAGACAGTGGAAACTGAGGAGTTTCCAGTGTTATGAACCTATTCTTTCCTCTTCCTGCATCAAATACATCTATCCTATGCCCCAGGCTCTCAAGAGTTCTGTCCTCTCTTTCTAATTCACTCTAGGGTATTACAAGTTAGTTATTATTATCCTATTTTTAAGAATTTCATCTATAAAAATGATTCTAATAATGGGAGTTTCAGGCAGACCAACTGGGGAAAGAAGGGCTTAGAATTATATCATAGTCCCCAACCTGCTCCCCAGAGCAAGTGCTAGTCCTGTGCTCTCTTAAAGGCAGGTCTGGTGTCAGTGTAAGGTGGAGGGAGGAGAAGTGTGGATCTTAGACTGGTGAGAGGCTAGCCCAGATGTCAGCTGAAATAAGTCACATGTCTAACTGGAGCAAGCTGTTTGCCCTGGTCTAGTCTCCTTCATGTCAGTCTGCCTCTTCCCCAAAAGGATTGCAACCTTAGGGTTCTGGAACAAACAGTCCTGGGCGACAGAGAATTATTGGATGAGCCCAACACTGAGCCCTTGAAATCAAGCACAGCATTTACTGCAGAAAGAAAACTGGCATTCTGGATTCCAAAGGAGGCGGGAGAGCAGCCTGACATCAGAGGAGAGGGATTCATGTTGTCATGGCAACCATAAGAGTTATACTGTATTGTTTGTACCCAGAATTTAAGAGATTATCCTTGTGCTAAAGAAAAAGAAAGTATCACCTCTTCCACTTCAACATCACCATCTCAGGACACCTGCCACTTTCCTTTGAGAAATTTTTATTTGCTCACTCATTATATGTCACTTGGATATTTATTGATTTACTAATCTGCCTTCCTCCATTTTTTTCTCCTTCTTTCCTTCCTTCTCTGCATCTGACCAGCAAAGCCAGAAGGGGCCATTTGTCTTCCCACAGATGGTGCTAGTAAATCAAATTTCTGACTGGTAGAAACTGGGGCCCTGGAAAAACTCCCAAGTTGGGGGGTGTTTTTCCCAAGCCTTAGAGCTGCTTCTGGTCTACCCTGAGAGAGCTGAGGGAAGGGAGATCCTCTGGGAGAAGGCTCTCTGTCCAAATAGGTGACAGAAAATCAAGTACTCATGAAACCACAGAGGTCATTTTCCCATCCCAAACCCATATTGTGTTATTGGGTAACCATTGTCCTTCTTGAGCATAGTTTCAGTCCATGGTCACTAGCCAGGGAGTTAGCTCAAGATGTAGCTTTAAAGGCATCACAGCAGCTTTGGGAACTTGGATAATGAAGAAAGACCTTCAGAATCTTTACACAAGTAGGCAGGCATTTTCTCATCATGTGCCTCTTATGTCAGAAGGGTATACTGGGGCAGAAAAGGTACACCCAGCCAGGGTAGAGGAAAGTGAAACAAAGAAGAATCTGGAAACAACACAGTGCTTATTAATTCCCTGACTCCAGTTAACCCCTCCTCCCATTGATAACACCAGCATCACCTAGCTTTTTCATCCCAAGGTCTAATTGGCATCCTGTTTATTAAGCTTTAAAAATCCTTTTCTTGTGGGATTAACGGTAGTCAATATCTGTCTGGGGATGGGGGGGACCCCCCTTGTCAACAAGGGTGCCTGAACGATGCATATTTGTATACCTAACCCTTAACTGTACTCCACAATTTTAAAACAAAAAATATGTTTTCAAAAAATCCTTTTCTTTCTTTCCCCTTCCTGCCTCAGTAACTCTCACTTTGGATATCTCTGGAGATTTTAATTTCACGAAGAGCCTCTTGTCATCTCTTACAGTAAGTCTTTTCATTTCACCTCGTTTAAGTATATTGGCTGGTTTAAAGGCTTAATTGCGATGAAGAAGATTAAGTCCAAATTTAATAAGCATTAAGAGAACAACATCCTTTATTTTTTCTGGCTTCAATAATCATTGCATCTGGTTTTTTATTTGAAATGGAAAAGTTCATATGACCCAAACTGAGGGAAGGATGTGGGGTAGAGAGAAGGGCAAGAAGATGTTTAGCTGGCCTCTTCTAAAGTCTGTGGTTGTTGCTACTGCAGTGGCAGCAAATGAATGGTTGGAAGGTAAGGGATTTGGAAACAATCCGGGAAGATGAACCAGGCAGAGAGTGGGGAAGGAGCACCTCCAAGCTCTTCCCGGCTTTCCAAATGGGCTCTTTACTTTTACCAGCATGATTGGCTTCAAGAATGCTCTGGATTCTCCAAGTCTCTTGGCATGGATGTAGACAATTTTTTTTTCCTGTTAGTACAGCTAACACCAGATTAACATTTTTCAAAAAGGACTTGACTAGAAAATGAAGGGAAACACAAAACTAAAAAAAGAAAATATAAATGCATAGAAATGAACATGGATTCTAAGATAAAGTCTAGCCCCAGATTAACTCGTCTGGCATAGACTACCACGCACCCATGTGTGCACACATACACACACCTGGTCCTTTCTCCTCCTCAACCCTATCCGTAGAACCTTGCCTCAAACCACGCCCACCTTTTCAGGCCCTGAGTGTTTCTCTTATGTACTGCAGTCTTGGCTTGTTCTTCTATTACATTCCTAATCCCTCTGTTTTCTGACAATCTCCATACATATTTGTCTCTTTCTAGTAGACTATAAAGCTCTGCAAAGACAGGAACTAACCATAATAATCTTTGTACCCACATTGTTTGGCATGTGAAATCATCCGTAAATGATTGTGAAGCAAGAGATCAGATCCCAGCTGCCTAAAATCATGTCTATCCTTGAAAAGCAGCTCCTCTAATAGCAAGGTTCTGAGAACAGACAATGCTTTACGCTCCAAACTTAGGTCTGCTTGACCCAGTGTAAACAGTTTTGGCAATTTAGAAAAATAGTACTGACTTATAACTGCATAGGGCTCTGTGGTTTTCTTGTTTCTTTTTTTTTTTTTTCTGTTTCTTTTTTTTTTTTTTTTTTTTAGTCAGAGTCTCATTCTGTTGGCCAGGCTGCAGCGCAGTGGCACACTCACGGACACTGCAACCTCGGCCTACTGGACTCAGGCGATCCTTCCACCTCAGCCTTCCACATAGCTGGAATTACAGGCACACATTACCACTGCTATATGGTTTTGAAAACGTGTTTCGCATAATATCTCATTTGATTATCTTAACAGACATATAAGGAAAGGAGACTCACAGAAATTAAATAACTAGCTCAAAGTCGCAGAGTTATACAAGAGTAGAATTAGAACTAGATCCAGGTCTTCTGATGCTTAATCCAATAGTCCTTCTGGTTTGATATGCTGCATCTCAAAAGAGACTTCTTTTGGTCAGGTCATCAGTAACCTCAGAGAGCAATGCTTCTCACTATCCTCTTTGTCTTTTGCTCATCCAATATGCACAAGCCCAGGGAAAGAGTCCAGTGATCATTCTGGGCCAAGCAAGTAGCAGAACTTTGTCAAATCAGAACCATATGCCATGAGACCCAGTAATCCTATGCCTAGGAATGTATCCTAGTGAATCCTCCCAATTCAAAATAACTTCGTGAAAAAACTGTGTGCAATCCAAACAAAAAACATCTGTGAGCAGAAATCAGCCAGTAGGCTAGCAGTTTGCTACTCCTGAAAAAATAACTGGACAGATATGTAATGTGTGCATAAGGGTGTTGGTGACAACTATATTACAATGTGAAAATATTAGACACTACCTGATGTCTAAAAATAGGGAAAGGGGTAAAAAACAAACAACAACAACAAAAAACTAAGGCACATCCATACTATGAACTGTAACTGTAAAGATGTCTGAAAGCAAGATACAAATCAGCATTATGACATAACATTGTACTGCAGAAAACCACCTGAAAGGGTATCTCTTAAAAATGTTAACAGTGGTGGAATGTGTGACCTTAAGACTGATGGAACAATATGTGATCTTCATTCTTGCTTACATGCATTTTTCTGCAATAAATATATATTATTTTTGCCTTGAGAAAATACTTAACTCATGATCTTCTTTTTAAATTTTATTTTTTAGGGGTTACATGTGCAGGTTTGTTACATGGATATATTGTGTGATGGTGATGTTTGTGATGGTGACGTTTGGGTTTCATGATGTAAATGGTGAGCATGGTACCCAGTGAATACTTTTTTAACCCTTGCCTCTCTCCCTGCCCCTCTTTAGGAGTCCCCACCATTTGTTGTTTCCGTCTTTATGTCCATGCGTATTCAGTGTTTAGCTCCTACTTATAAGTGAAAACATTCAGCACATAGTTTCCTGTTTCTGTGTTAATTTGCCTAGAAAAAGGGTTTCTGGCTGCATCCATGTTGCTGCAAAGGACATGATTTCATTCTTCTTTATGGCTCCATAGTATTCCATGGTGTATATGTCATAATGATTTTAAAAGGAAGAACTGAATCCCAACCCTAATATTTATGGTCAGTTGATTTTTGACAAGAGTGCCAAGTAATTTCAATGTCTCAAGAATAGTCTTTTCAACAAATGTGCTGATACAACAGAATATTCACATACAAAAGAATGAATCTGGACTCCTACCTAATGTCACATATAAAAATTAATTCCCAATAGACCCAAGACCTAACTATAAGAACTAAAACTATAAAAATTGTTTGCAGAAAACTTGTATGTAAATTCTTAATTCTTTGAGCTTAGAATATTGTCTTCCTCTTTCGAGGTTTTTCAAAACTACAAATACCCTCAGGAAGATATATAAATAGATGTTTTAGATCTTGGTCTATGGTAAGTAATACATTGTGTATGTGTGTCTGTGTGTGTTTGTATGTGTGATTCATTTTCTTATGTTAAACCACCATTGCATTCCTAGGATAAATCCCACTTGGTCATGGTGCATAATCCTTTTAATATGCTATAGGATTCAGTTTGCTAGTATTTTTTTATGTCTTTTGCATCTGTATTTATAAGGGATATGGGTCTGTGACAAAAATTCTATTTTAAAGGAAAAAAATGTAACAATACACTTTAGTCAAGAAGCAGAATACAGAAAAGGCAAAAATCACATGACAGTAGTTATAGCCTTGAACAACAATTTCTTACATTGAAAAAGATAATTGACCATCATCTTGCAGAGAAATTTATTTCAATAAGAATCCTACTTAATCTATTCATTATATTAAAAACAACTAAATCTTTTTTTTAGATTGGAAAATATAGTTTATTTAGAAAGTAAATGAGAGACAGAAAGAGAGAGGAGATTCACCTCCCCAAGGTAGGGGAGGGCGCCAAAGCTATGAAACACGGTGACCATAGCTCAAGGAGCCACATGCTCGAGGTTGAATGATTTTAAACATTCCCCTTGATGGGGGCAGGTCATTAAGGTGGTTGGGTGTGTTCTACTCTACATCATCATGGAAGGCAGATACACACAGGTACTGACATCGTGATGGAAGGCAGGCAGATGGGTAGGCTAATCACCTGATTGCTGCCATGGTGATGGGGTCTGTCTGTCATGAAGATAACAAAGGGCTGATTAGGTTAACTTGTTTACAAAACAAGCTGAGGAGGGGGTTAAAAACAATTAAATTTTTTCTTTATTCTACAGAGATTGCAATTTTGTTGGTCTCTCCAAAGCCACATAAACAAAAAGAGGTTACAGAGAAAGGAAAATTATTTCCCAATGTCTTGTTTTTTTCTGTGTTTGTTATAATTGCAAAAGGACAAATCAAAAACAATTCCACACCCTCTGTCTTTTAAATATGTTCATTATGTAAGCTAATTCGAATATATCTATGTTTGATTACTCAAATGTGTTAGCCAAAAACAACTAAATCTTAGCTCATCAAGTCATTTTAAAGATGAGGAAACAGTGCCACAGAAGTTAAGGGATTTGCATGTGGTGACATTTATGGTAAGTGGGAATTGGCACTGTTCTTTTCTAAGCACTCACTTTACACTACACCACTGTATCTTTTACTACTAATCTCCAAGACTTCAGCTTTCTTATCAAAAAATTCATACCTTGCTTCTGATTTTAAAATGTCTGCAATGTAAGACAATTTCTTCCCTGTACTTTCTTTGGTAAGGCTAGAAAACAGTCAGTCAGGATTTTATTATAAAAAAACTTTTCACATACTTAAAGTATAATAAATGTGTGACCAAATTCGTTAATATTTTCTTTGTTAGCATTATTTCCTAAGTCCTTTGAGCTTCTGTCAGGACTGGTACATGCACTCTACAGCTCTCAGAGATAATATACTATCCTAACGGAGGTGAGTCACAGGATAATCTGAGCAACAGTTGATTGTGAAAATGGATGTAAGACTTTTAAGTTTGAAAAGTGACATAAAAATATCAAACCTATTTGAAATGTTCAGGTTGAAATGTTCAAATTAAGAGTAATATTGAGAGACAAGAGAGTAAAAAAGTGTACAATAATGGTTTAATTCACATGCATGAGTCAATCATATTTAGTAAGTGGGCGGCACTAGAAGTGGGTGGAAATTGGATGGTGAAAAAGAAGGAGAAAAACCAACAGTAAAAATACGTGTCAATTCAAAGTTCAGAAGAACTATAAGTGAATCATTTTGTATTCCTGCAAAATAATCTACACAATGATCTGTCATATATCAAGCTTAATATGACATGCTGCCTCTGGTATCTTTATGAAGAAGTATTGAAGGGCCCAACATTTCAGTATTTTTCAGTGGTAATTTCAAGCTCAGTAGCACTCTGGTTCTATTGTATTTTGTTCTTTTGAAATTTTTCCACTTTCCCCCACTTTTGGTGGTTTATACTCCGTGTTTTTACTCCCAATGTCTTGTCTGCCATCTTCTGCTCTCCCTTCTCTGCAGACATGGCACCCCCACCGTGGCCACTGTGCCTCTCCAATGGCCTTAACAGCCACTGCAGTCACCCTCTGAAAAGAATTGATAGCTCCTTCTTTCCCATTCTCAGGCTCCCAGGGGCTTCAGCTGCAATAGCAGCCTTGTACTTGTCTTTTGGTAAACATATTTGCACTTCTGCTCAGTTTATGCTTAGAATTGGAAGCACTGGGTCATGCGATATGGATATATATATATATATATATATATATATTCAGCTTTGGAAGATACTGCTGAAGTTTTCCAAATATTTCTACCTATTTATACTCCTACCAGTGGTGAATGACAATTCAAGTTTCTCTTCATCCTCTCCAATAGTTGGTATTGTGCTTTTATACATTTTAGGCATTCTGGTGGATGTGCAGTGGCATCTTATTTTGCTTTGTTGTTGTTTATGTCTTTTTACAAATTATTCTGAAATTATTTGAGACTCATGAAAAAGCTACAAAAATAGTTCAGTGTTTCTAGATACCCTTCACGTACTTCCTCTAATGTTAGCATCCTTTTCTCCCCGCTTTTTTTAGAGACCAGGTTTTGCTATTTTTGCCCACGCTGGAGTGAAGTGACTACTCACAGATGCAATCATAGACCACTATAGCCTCTAACTCCTGGGCTCAAGTGATCCTCTTGCCTCAGCCTTCGGAGTAGCTGGGACTACAGGTGCACACCACCAACAGTTAATATTAACATCTTATATACCCATAGTACAACTATAGAAACCAGAAAAATAATATTGATAAAATAGTATTAACTAATTTACAGACATTATTTAAATTTTACTAGTTGTCCCCCTTTTTTTTTTTTGAGTTGGCATCTCACTCTGTCGCCCAGACTAGAGTGCAGTGGCCGCTCCGGCCACTGCAGCCTCGACCTGCTGGGCTCCAGCGATCCTTCCGCCTCAGCCTTCCGAGTACCCGGAACTACAGGCACCCGCGTGCTACCACGCCCAGCTAATCGCATTAATGTCCTTTTTCTGGTCCAGGATCCAACTGTGTTTAATTATACTTCTTTAGTCTCCTCCCACATGTGACAGTTTCTCAGTCTTTGTCTTTCACAACTGCCAACGGTTGAATAATGACCCCCAGTGATGTCCATTTTCTAATCCCTGGAACTTGTGTTATCTAACATGGCAAAAGAGATTTTGCAGACATAATTAAGAACCTTGAGATGGGGTGAAAACTCTCGATTGTCCAGGTAAACCCAATGTAATCACAAAGGTCCTTAATGGGGGGGCGGGTGGCAGGCAGGAGTGCAGAGTCAGTAGTAGGAGGTAGGGCAATAGAAACAAGATGGTGAAGAAATGGGAGGAAGGGATCATGAACCAATGCATGTAAGACAGACTCTAGAAGCTGAAAGGACAAGACTAATGGATTCTTTCCTTAGAGTCTCTAGTAGGAATGCAGCCCTGCTGGCAACTTGGTTAAACTTCTGACTTCCAGAACTGTAAGAGAATAAATTTGTGTTGTTTTAAGTCACTAAGTTTTTGGTAATTTGTTATAGTAGCAATGGGAAACTAATACAATTACCTTGACACTTTTGAAGAGTAATAGCCAGTTATTTTGTAGAATGTCCCTAATTTGAGCTTGTCTGATGTTTCATCATGATTAAATTGAGATTATGCATTTTTTGGCAGGAATACCAAAGAAGTGATATTGTGCTCTTCTCAGTGTATCATGTCGGGGGTACATGATGCCCATATGCCTTATTACTGGTGATAGTAATCTTGATCACTTGGTTAAGGTGGTGTTTGCTAGATTTCTTCACTGTAAAGTTGCTGGTTTCCTTTTTTTGATAGATACTGGAGGGTAGAGATACTTTGAGACTTCCTAATATCCTGTTTCTCCTTAAACATTTGTCCACTAATTTTAGCACCCATCAATGTTTCTTGCCTGCCATAATTATTACTGTGGTGTTTAACTAATGATGGTTACCTATTTTCATCTTTCTTTCTACATTTCTTAATTGGGATTATTTTGTAAGAAAGAGCTATTCCTGGCTTTTCTAGAGTGGGGGGGGACACTATCTCTCTCCCAACTTTGTTTATTTAATTATTTATTTACATAAGTGTGATTCCGTGCATATTTATGTTATTCTATCAGTTATAATTCATTTGCTGCTTAAATTGGCCCAGATTGGTCACTGAGAATTCCCTAAAGTTACCTATTCTATAAGGTTACCTATTTATAAGTTACCTCTTCTAAGTTTTCTTCTCGAGCCTTTATTGTTTTACCTTTACATTTTTATCTGCAAACTATCTGGAATTTATTTCTGTCTATGATATGAAGAAGAGATCAACATACATTTTCCCCTGAATGGATAACCAAGTAATTATATATTGAAATGAACCATCTATTGAAAAGTCTGTCCTTTCCTCCACTGAACTGTAATGTCATATTTAACCTAATGAATGTGTGAATTTGTTTTTAGATTCTCTATTCTGTTCCATTGTTCTACTTGTCTATCTTCATGTCAGTACCATATTATCTTAATAATTGTAGCCAGAAAAAGCTTGGTTTCTAGTATTATGTCTTGTTTTGTCCTTCAAAATTGCCTTAGCTACTCTTGGCCCTTTGCATTTCCATATATGAGGGGAGGCCTCAAAAAAACTGGAATTCTTTTCTGGAGGGCCAGCCCCCTGTAGTACCCACTAGACAGTGTTCTAGGAACCCATTAGCATCAGTGTACCAGCTAGTGTTGTTCTGAGAGGTGTTTGGCTTCAGTGACTTTTTTCCTTTTTGGAGATTTTTTCAACGTGTTTGTCCATTTTATAATAGGTGATTAATGGCATGACCCCTGTGCCCTACCCTTTCTATTCACCTGATCCCGCCCCAAGTGACTTCTTTTTTTGTTTGTTTCCCCACATGAAAAAAGTCCTTCGACGTGGAAGTGGTGAAACAAAACAAAACAAGACAGGGCAACCCTTTAAGGTCCCCTCCTGCTGTGGGAGCTTTTCTGTCCTCTCAATAAATTCTGCTTTCTCACTTCAAAAAAATAAAATAAAATAAAATAAATAAAATCACAGTAATATGCAAAGTATAAAAAACGCAGAAGCACTAAAAGCCATCAAAATTGACAAGTTCAAAAACTGTTCTGAGCAGTGGAAAAGTGTCTCAATAGTTGTACTGCATCAAACAGAGAGTACATGGAAGAATAAATACACAATTTTTTTTTTTTGAGTTGGAGTTTCACTGCATCGCCCAGTGCAGTGGCATGCTCACGGATACCCAGTGTCGACCTGGAGTGCAGTGGCATGCTCACGGACATCCAGTGTCGACCTGCTGGGCTCCAGCGATCCTTCCGCCTCAGCCCTCCAAGTAGCCAAATTACAGGCACCACTACCATGCCCGGCTAATTTTTGATTGATTGTAGAGATGAGGTGTCACCTAGTTGCCCGGCTGGTCTCAAACCCGCGGGCTCAGGCAATCCACTCACCTCAGCCTCCCAAAGTCCTGGGATTATAAACTGAGCCACCGAGCCCGGCCTAAATACACCATTTTTTTTATAAATAAATTCCAGCTTTCTTGCCCTCTCCCCATAAATTTAGAATTGGCTTGTCAATTCCCACAATTGAAAAAAACCTGCTGGGATTTGATTGGGATTGTCTTGAATCTATATAGCAAATCAGCAGGAATCAACAGCTTTATAATATTGAGATTTACAATCTACACATTTCTTTAGGTGTCATTTACTACCTCTCACAAATGTTTTAGAACTTTCTGTTTAGAGGCCTTGCACATTTTTCCTAGTTTTATTGCTATATATTAGATGTTAATGCTCTTGCTTTGTAGTTCGCTTTTAGCTTTTAATAAACCCATTTGTGAATACAGATTTTTTTTTAGATTCTTCCTATAATGGCAAATAGAAAAAAAATTGACAAAAGAAAGTGTTTTATGATTATTAGATGATGCAGAAGGGGAATACAAAGGGAAAGATAACAGCACTCCAGACTCGATAATAGTGAAACTAATTGTATAAGTGAAACCTCAGACTATGAGTCTTCAGAAGAATATATCTTGATGAATTTTCTCAAACTCAAGACCTGATGCATGAACAATATATCTATAAAAAGAAAAAAAATGACAAAAAAACAAAACAAAAGACACAAAAGAATGGTAGTCACTTAATAAGTACTTTTTATGCAATAATTTGTGGTGTGAACCTGTACAATCCCTTTTTGCTGAAAGGTCATGTGACCACATTCTATATTTGTTTATGCCATTTTTGTGCCAAAATTTACTTGATACAAGATTATTTATTTTATTTAAATTCTTCCTAAATGTTTTTATAAGGTTGCTTTTCACTATGCCTTTATTCTTATGTTTTTATATTTTTTGTAAGATGACCTAAAAACATATAAGTTGAAAACAATCCTCAGCAAAAAAACAAAGCAGGTGGTATCACATTACCAGACTTCAAACTTTACTAAAAAGCTACAATCATCAAAACCGCTTGGTATTGGTATAGGAACAGGCATATAGATCAAAGGAATAGAATTGAGATTCCAGAAGCAAAACCTCAATTTCTTAACCGACTCATCTTCGACAAAGCCTCCACCACCTACCACTGGGGAGAGGAGAATCTATTCAGTAAATGGTGCTGGGAAAACTGGCTGACCACATGCAGAGATTGAAACAGGACCCCTATCTATCCCCATGCACAAAGGTTAACTCCAAATGGATCAGAGACCTAAATGTAAAACCTCAAACCATAAGAACCTTAGAAAATGAAGGAAATACCCTCATGGAAATCGGAACTCGCATCCAATTCCTGAAGAAAACCCGAAAACCACAGGTCATAAGAGAGAAAATAGACAAGTGGGACCTTATTAAACTGACAAGCTTCTGCAAAGCCAAAGAAACCATCAAGAGAGCAGGGAGACAACCTACAGACTGGGAAAAAGTATTTGCCAACTCCAGGTCTGACAAAGACTTAACAGCTTGGATCTACAAGGAACTCAAATGTGCTGAAAAGAAAAAAAACAAACAACCCCATTATAAATTGGGCAAAAGATATGAAAAGACACTTCTCAAAGGAAGATATCCGAGCAGCCAACAGACACATGAAGAAATGTTCAACCTCACTAATCATCAGGGAGATGCAAATCAAAACCACATTGAGATACCACCTAACTCCAGTCAGAATGACAATTATCAACAACTCAAAAAATAACAGTTGCTGGAGAGGGTGTGGCGAAAAGGGAACACTTCTACACTGTTGGTGGGAGTGTAAACTAGTGCAATCTCTGTGGAAAGCAATGTGGCAATTCCTAAAAGCTCTAAATATCAACCTCCCATATGACCCCGCAATCCCCCTACTGGGAATATATCCTGAAGAACTCAAATCACTCTATAAAAAAGATATCTGCACACGTATGTTTATCTCAGCATTGCTCACAATAGTAAGAACCTGGAAGCAACCATGCTGTCCATCAAAAGAGGACTGGATTAAAAAAATGTGGTACATATACACGATGGAATACTACGCAGCCATAAAAAAGAACAAAATCATGAATTTCGTAGCAACCTGGATGGAACTAGTGTCTATAATACTGAGTGACCTCTCACAGAAACAAAGAACCGAGTATCACATGTTCTCACTCATATAATGGACCTTGAACATCCAACCTAATACTATAAGAAAATGACTGACAGTAGTAGGAAACTATAGCGGGGGAGGGAGATGGGATTAACGGTAGCAAATATCTGTTTGGGGATGGGGAAACACCTCTTATCAACAAGGGTGACTGAACGAAACATATTTGTCTACCTAACCCGTAACTGTACCCCACAATATCATAATAAAAAATATTGATTATAAAAAAAAAAGAAAAGGGTACATTGGATACAGATGGCAAATGGAGATGATTATTTGTACTGATATACTGAATGAAAAAGGATGATGCTGTTGGGGGTTTTGGGTAATTATTTTTCTCCTTAGGGTATATCCCGCTGGAAATATACTGTCAAATTGCTGTCTCAAGTTTTTTTTTAATTTTTTATTTAAATAGCTTTGGGAGTACAAATAGTTTTTAAAAGTCTGGCCTTTAATTGTACTCACCATCCCCACTTGTGTTTTAAGCTTTTAAAATAATACTCTTACTAAATAGAAATACAAGGCAATTTGTTTTGTTTGTTTTTTAAAAATTTTTTCAGAGTCAAGGTCTTACTCTGTCACCCAGGCTGGAGGGCAGTGGCACGATTTTGGCTCACTGCAACCTCAAAGTCTTGGGCTCAAGTGATCCTCCTGCCTCAGCCTCCCAAGTAGCAGGGGCTATAGACACTTATCACTATGCCCAGCTATTTTTTTTTCCTACTGTTTTGTAGGTACAGCATCTCGTTATGTTGGCCAGGCAGGTCTTGAACTCTTGGCCTCAAGCAATCCTTCCATCTCAGCCTCCCAAAACATTGGTATCACAGATGTGAGCCACCATACTAAGTCTGTTTGATGTTATTATTGAGTTGCAAGACTTTAAACTTAAAACTGATTTCAGGCATTATGTCTTGTTTTGGTCTTCTTCAAAATTGCCTTAGCTATTTTTTGTCCTTTGCATAGCCATATAAATTTTAGAATGAGTTTATTACTGAGTTTTTCAAATTGTCTTATTTTTTCAAAAAAATAAGCTTTTTATTTTGGACTAAGTTTAGATTTACAGAAAAGTTGCAAAGATAGTACAGAGCATTCCCATATACTCCTTACACTCCAGACTTATTTAGATTTTACTTTTCTATTAATGTCCTCTTTCTGTTCCAGAGTAATGATAATCCAGAGAAAAAATATAGTTATTTTTCCTCTGAAACATGTCACAGTGAACTTTATTATTATTATTTTAATTATTTTATTTTATTTTTAAAATGTGGGGTACAAATGAGGGTTAGGCCATATGTGGTCATCATACAGGTAAAGTGTGTGTACTCCTATTGATGTTTTGTGCCCCCTGGTAACATCCCACTACTATCAATTCCTTTCTTATAGTTTTATGATAAATGTTCAGGGTCCACTTATGAATGAGTACATGTGGTACTCAGACCTTTGTTTCTGTGATAAATCACTGAGTATTATAGACCCTAATTCCATCCAGGTTGCTGAAACTTCATAATTTTGTTTTTCTTTATGACTGCATAATATTCCATCATGTGAATGTACCACATTTTCTTTATCCAGTCCTCTTTCGATGGGCAGTACGGTTGGTTCCATGTTTCTGCTATTGTGAATAATGCTGCAATAAACATGCATGTACAGGTACCGTTATTTTAGAGTAATTTGAGTTCCTCCGAGTATATTTCCAGAAGGGGGATTGCTGGATCATATAGGAGGTAGATTTTTAGATTTTTTAGAAATCGCCACACTGTTTTCCACAGAGGTTGTACTAGTTTACATTCCCACCAACAGTGTAGAAGTGTTCCCTTTTTGCCACATCCTCTCCAGCATCTGTTATTTTTTGAGCTATTGATGATAGCCATCCTGACTGGAGTTAGGTGGTATCTCAGTGTGGTTTTAATTTGCATTTCTTTGATGATTAGTGAGGCTGAGGAGTTTTTCATGTATCTGTTGGCTGCTCGTATGTCTTCTGACAATACAGTTTTTAAATTTTCATTTTCAAATTATTCTGGCATATAGAAATATAATTGAATTTTCTATATTGACCTCATTAACAATGACCTTGCTAAATTCACTTATTAATTTTCAAATTTATATATAGATTCTTTTGAATTCTCTAAATAACCAGGCATATCATCTGAAAATAATGATAATTTTAATTTTTATCCACTTCATGGAGTTATTATTTACGTATAATAAAATTCACCCACTTTGAGTGAGCAGCTGGTGAGTTTTGACGAATGTTTACATGTTGGAAAAAATCGCCACAACTGAGATATCTTGTGTTCCTTCCCAATTCATCTCCACTGCTCATGCCTGGTCCTAGACAATTACTGTAGTTTAGGTTTGTCTTTTCTAGAACTTCATATAAGTGAAATCATAAATAGGTACTATTTTGTATCTGTCATCTTTCACTTGGCATAATAATTTTGAGAGTAATACATGTTGTAATGTATTAGTAATTGGTTTCTTTTAAAATATTTTAAAAATTTCTTGAGGTGCATTTGAAGTATACTAAACTGCACATATTTCTCAGTTTTGACATATGTATACACCTGTGAAACCATCATCACAATTAAGATAACAAATATTTCCACCACACCCCCCCCAAGTTTCCTCATGTTCCTTGGTAATCCATTCCTCCTATCACCTCATCCTTGAGCTTCTACTGGTCTTCATTCTGTTACCATGTTAGTTTGCACTTATTTTTTTGCCTTGATATTTTCACAGAGCATGATTTTGAGAATCATCCACACTGATGAATGTATCTATAATTTGTTTATTTAATTGATTCTGCTGTATGGATTTACCATAATTTGTTTTTCTATTCATCAGATGA
The DNA here is from genome assembly GCF_000164805.1 of Carlito syrichta. NCBI lineage: Eukaryota > Metazoa > Chordata > Mammalia > Primates > Tarsiidae > Carlito > Carlito syrichta. Next base: position 268,583 of record NW_007259569.1, on the reverse strand, counting down.
TGGACATTTGGATCGTTTCCAGGTTTTGGCTATTACAAATAATGCTACTATGAACATTTGCGTATGAGTCTTTGTATAGATATATGCTTATCGTTCTCTTGGGTAAATACATAGTAGAGAAATAACTAGGTCACATAGTATGTGTAAGTTTATTGTTTTGAGAAATTTCCAAACTGTTTTTCAGATTACTTGTACTATTTTACATTCACACTGCCATTGTGTAAGCGTGCCAACTTCTCCACATCCTCATGAATATTTAATATTGTCAAGATTTTAAATTCAAGCCATTCTACTGGATGAGTAGTGGTTTAAATTTGCAACTCCTTAATGATTAATACTATTAAATATATTTTAATTTGTTTATTTGTCTTTCTTATATCTTCTTTTGTGAAGTGTCTGTTCAAATCCTTTGCCCATTTTAAAAATTGGATTGTCTTCTTATCATTGAGTTGCATGTGTTTTATATATATTGGATACATATCCTTTATCTGATTTATGTATTGTGAATATTTTTTCCTGGTCTGTGGTTTGCTTTTTTATTTTCTTAATGGTGAGAAAAAGCAAAATTCTAAAGTTTTGATAAAGTTCATGCTTTTGTGTTATAAAAAGCTTTTGCCCACTACAAGGTCACGAAGATTTTCTCCAATTATTTTGCTTTTAGAAGTTTTCTAATTTTAGGTTTTATGTTTAGATCTACAATCTATTTTAACTTAATTTTTGTGTATAATGTGAGGTAATGGTAGAGGTTTAGTTTTTGCATTAGGATATCCAGTTGTTCCAGCACTATTGATTTTAAAAAGTATACTTTCTCTATTGAATTTTTGTAGTATCCTCGTCAAAAATAAGTTGAATATATGTGTGTATATATACCTATTAGTTATATATGTTTAATTTAACAATATATATTTTATATGTTAATTATATGTATGTGCTATTCTGTTCCACAGAGCTATACATCTAATCTTACATCAACACCACACTGCCTAGATTAGTAGAGTTTAATAGTATAGTTTGAAGTCAGGTAGTGTAAATACTCGAATTTTACTCTTTTTTGGAATCATTTTTCTATATTCTAGCTCCTTGTAATTTTAATGAAAATTTTAGGCTCTTGTGATTTTTTTTTCAAAAATATACTAAGATTTTAACTGAGACTGCATTGAATATATAGATCAATTTGCAGAGAACGAACATCTGATAGGAATACAATTGATTTACCTATTAAACTTGTACTCTACATACTTGCCAAACTTATTTCACAGTGGAAATGCAGGGAGAGGAAATGCAGGGAGTGAATATAACCATTCTGTCAAGACATTTGGCTAAGATGAGGAGTTGGAAAGAGATATAGGGAAGTTAATTGAAGAACTGTGTGTGTTTGAAGGATTTTTGAAATTTCTTTGGCTGGATGATTTTTTTTTCATTTTCATTCTATTTTGTTAATGAGAGAGTTTTAAACGGGTTTAAAAGCTAAAAGACCCAATAGAGAAAAAAGTATTAGTGTAGAGAAGAAAAAATGTCATCACATCAACCATAATTTTAAAAGGGAATAGGATTTTGTTCTATAAAACATATCCATTCATACCAACACCCATACACATGGGCTTCCCCACCCTATATCCTTCCAATAAATGTATATTACAATTATTGTTTAGCTTGATAACTATTGTTTACATTATTTTGATTGTGTCAATATCTTTCACTGCTGAGTCAAGTAAAATAGTATATTTCTTTTCTTCTGCATCCCTTTTTCTCCCGAGTGAGTTTGTCCTTTAAAAAAAAATGTGTTGATTCTCTATTTGTCTATCATTAGTGTTCCTTAAATTACCTTCTCCCCAAAACACTGTTTTTTTTCCAAATGATCAAAAACTTCTAGAATTCTGTCCATTCCACTTTTTAAAATAAAGATATCTATCCTTCAGGTTTTTATCCTCTTGCTCTACTCTGGACTGCTTGCACTGTAGGCCTACTGAACAGCTATCATCGTAGTGCTTCCTTTCATTCTCTTATGATGATCTCCATTTCCTGGGTCCCAAATGTTCCCGTGTCTTGGAGCACTTCCTCTAGTCATCCTAAGAAAGGGTACATGGAAGGTCAGTTTTCTTAGACCTCATATGTCTGAAAATTTGTTCATTCTACCCTAAATATTGGGTAATAGCTTTGCTAGATATAAAATTCTTATTTAAAAATAATTTTCCTGTAGAATTTTGAAAATGTTCTTTTGACTACCGTGTTGCTTTACTTTCTGGGCAAAAGTCTTTAACTTACAATTTTTCCAATGATTTTTAAAAATCCAGTTATACTTTCTAAAATTTCTAATAGCTTTCTCTTGTTCTATATTTATTTTTCTTTTTAAGAATCTGTTTCTTGGATAAAATATCGTATCTCTCTTGAAGGCAAAGGGGAGATGAAAAGAAGTGAATTAGTGGGTGCAAATTTACAGTTTGATAGAAGAAATAAGACCTAGTTTTAGATCTGTAGGATTACAATAGTTTGCAATAATCTATTATACATTTTAAAATAGAAGAGAAGAATTTGAATGGTTCTAGCAACAAAAAAAAAAGATAAATACTTAAAGTGATGGCTATTCCAACTACACTGATTTGATCATCACAAATTATATAATGTATTAAATTATCACTTTTACTCCTCCCCCCAAAATAACTACAGGCTGGATGACTTAAAGAACAGAAATTTATTTTTTTTTCTTTCTATTTTATATAATTTTTTTTTCATTAATCAGTATTTTTTATTATGGTTTTGTGGGGTACAGTTAAGGGTTAGGTGTACAATGACGTTTCATTCAGGCACCCTGTAGATAAGAAGTGTCTTCCCATCCCCCGACAGATATTTGCTACTGTTAATCCCATCCCCCTCCCCCCCATAGTTTCCCAGTACCATCAGTCATTTTCTCATAGTATTGCATTGGATGTTCAAGGTCCATTATATGAGTGAGAACATGTGATATTCGGATTTTTGTTTTTGTGAGAGGTCACTCAGTATTATAGACTCTAGTTCCATCCAGGTTGCAGCGAAATTCATGATTTTGTTCTTTTTTATGGCTGCGTAGTATTCCATCGTGTATATGTACCACATTTTTTTAATCCAGTCCTCTTTTGATGGTCAGCATGGTTGTTTCCAGGTTCTTGCTATTGTGAACAATGCTGCGATAAACATACGTGTGCAGGTATCTTTTTTATAGAGTGATTTGTGTTCTTCAGGGTATATTCCCAGTAGGGCGATTCCTAAAAGCTCTAAAAATTGACCTTCCATAGAAATTTATTTTTCACAACTCTGGAGACTGGAAAGTCTAAGATCAAGGTTGTGACCAATTCAGTCTCTGGGCTCTCTCCTTGACTTGCAGATGCACAAGCTGTGTGCTCACATAGTGGAGGGAGAGTATGTGTGAGCTCTCTGGTGTCTCTTGTGGTAAGGACACTAATCCTGTCAGATCAAGGCCCCATCCTTATGACCTCATTTCCCTTAGTTACTTTCTTACAGACTTTGTCTCCAAATACAGTTACAATGGTGGTTAGGGTTTTAACATACGAATTTTGGGGAGACATACTTCAGTCCATAGCAGGGTCATGGTCTCACAGCTGCCTAACAAATGTAGTCATGGGGGGTTTTATAAAAAATAATTATAGGCCGGGCTTGGTGGCTCAACCTGTAATCCCAGCATTTTGGGAGGCCGAGGCTAGTGGATTGCCTGAGCCTACGGGTTTGAGACCCACCCAGGCAACTTGGCGAGACTTCGTCTCCACAATAAATAAAAAATTATCCAGGTGTGGTAGCGCGCGCCTATAGTTCCGGCTACTTGGACGGCTGAGGTGAAAGGATCACTGGAACCCTGCAGGTTGAGGCTGCGGTAGCCAGGAGCGCACCACTGCACTCCAGTCTGGGCAACAGAGTGAGACTCCAACTCAAAAAATAATAATAATTATCATTATAAATGTGTCTTTGGAATTATAAATGAACTCCAATAAGATTCAAAGAAAACTTTAAAAGTTTTAAGAGAATTGTGTTGACAAAAGGACTACTCGCTTGAACTAGAAGAGACTCAGACTTTCCAAAATAAAAAAAGGCTTCTGGACCTTTTCTATGGACCGTTTCTATGGACAGGAAGCAGACTGAGAAAGCTCTTAAGTTGTAAACATGGATCATTTCTTATAGAAAGGAAAAAATATCTCAGAGTGTGGCACCAGGAGCTGTGCAGAACATTGAACTAGGGAACCACACCCAGAGAGCTGAACTAGGCCCTAATTACACTCCCTGTCCCCAGAAAAGGGAATCCTGACAACATGTCCCAAGCTTGATTTCAGAATGCCTACTGAAATTTTCCTGCCCTTCTCACTACATATTGAGGTGTGGAGAGGATAGGTACATTTTCATTTTAATTCATAAGTCTTTAGATTAAAAGGAGTCACACTGAAGGCTCAACGACTCTGGACTTCATTAGATGACAAGATTCTGGACTACACATCTGAAATCATAATGAGACGAGACTTTTCAGAGAGGCAATAAATACATTTTGCATCTGGAATGGATGTAAATAATTGTAACAAGAAGGCAGACGATGGCAAATTGTTTGCAAAGATGGCCATAACAATTCATCTCGTTGCGATATGGATTCCCCTTTGCAATGTGACTTTACTACTCTTCCCATCAAATTGTAGAGTCCATTTTTTTCACCATTTGAGTCCAGGCTGGTCATGTGGCTAGCTTTCATGAGAGGATTGCAGAAGAAGTGATGTTACTTCAAGAAGACTTGCAGCTTCCACTCTTGCCATCTTGAAACCTTGGGACTTCCATGAATGGAAGCCCAAGCTAACCTTCTTGAGGATAAGTGACTAAATGGAGAAAAAGGCATAGGTACCAGGCATCACCAACTGCCAGAATGTGAATGACACTGTCTTGGACCACCCAGACCCAAGAAAGCCTGCAGATTACTGACAGATTACACACAGAATCATGAGCAAATAAAGGTGGTTTTTGTTTTAAGGAACTCAAAAAGAAAAGAAAGAACTCTTATTTCTCTAGGGATATTAATTATTGGGGTTTTTAAGTTTTCTGCTCTATGCATTATCTCTATTATCTTAGAGTTTATCTTTTCTCTTTTAGTTTATATGTGTGTGCATTCATGTATGTATGTGTGTGGTTTCTTTCTTCCACATTAGAGGTTTTCCTCAAATGCTTAGTGACCTTCTGCTATCTATTTCTGTTTTAAAATGAAAGTTCTTGCTGGGCACGGTGGCCCTTGCTTGTAATCTCAGCATTTTCGGAGGTTGAGGAGAGAGGATTCTTGAGTCCAGGAGTTCAAGACTAGCCTAGGAAACAAAGCAAGACCTCTTCTCTACAAAAAGTTGAAAAATTAGCCTGGAGCAGTGGCATGTGCCCATAGTCCCAGCTACTTGGGAGGCTGAAGCAGAAGAGTTACCTGAGCCAAGGAAATCAAGGCAGCAGTGAGTCATGATTGTGCCACTGCACTCTGGTGACAGAGTGAGACCCTGACTCAAAAAAAAAAAAAAAGAATTAAGCCTGGCTTGGTGGCTCAGCCTGTAATCCCGCACCTTTGGGAGGCGGAAGTGAGTGGATTGCCTGAGCCCGCGGGTTCAAGACCCACCTGGGCAACTTGGTGAGAGCTCATCTCTACAATAAATCAAAAAATTAGCCAGGCGTGGTAGCGCGCGCCTGTAGCTCCTGCTACTTGGAAGGCTGAGACGGAAGGATCGCCGGAGCCCAGCAGGTCGAGGCTGCGGTGGCCGGGAGCGGCCACTGCACTCCAGTCTGGGTGACAGAGTGAGACTCCAACTCAAAAAAACCCCACAAGAATTAAAATAGAAGGTTTTTTTTAAAGGCGTATTAACTTGCAGGTTTCACTGTACATGATTAGGCAGGAACACAGAAATTCCACTGAAGGGATGACAATTGCCAAGACAAGCAAACCTTGCTTTGTATGATCCCAATATGCACCAATTTTAGTTGTCACCAGTTCCCCATCAGCACAACTCAAATTTCAGTTCCCGTAGTATATGAACTGTGAGCAGTTGCAAAAAGTACAAACTCTTCTACTAACTCTTCAGCTTGCAAATCACTATGTAAATAACAAATGTGCATCAAGACCGTGTCACTTCAAAGTCTGGTCGTGATTGGTCACTATGTATCTGTTATTCAGTCCATACACAGACCACAAAGCATGTACTGTTGTTTTGTTACCTCGTTGTCTTCCTGTGATAAATCCACACAACATTTTACAAAACCGGAGAAATCAAAGAGGGAACTGGCTAGCAAACATGAAAGCAAAGCAAGTAAATGAAAAGTGAAAATGATGAAAGTGAAATTGGATGTGATTTTAAAATGGCAACAGCAAAGTGAAGACTGGACAAAGCTTGCATAAAGCTACGGTGCAAATAATATTGAAAAGTTCAAACAAAAGCCAAAAGAAAACAAGCAAAAAAAGAAAAAACTTTATAAGAACCTCATGACAGGGATAAACAATCACATATCAATTAATCAGCCTGAATGTGAATGGACGAAATGCACCACTAAAAAGACACAGAATGACGGACTGGATAAGAAACCATGACCTAATGATTTGCTGCATCCAGGAAACTCAACACAAGGGATGCACACAGACTCAAAGTTAAAGGATGAAAAATGAGTTTCCAGGCAACTGAATCACAAAAGAAGGCAGGAGTCGTGATCTTAATATCAGACAAAACAACCTTTAAGCTATCAAAAATTTAAAAAGCTACAAAAGGACACTACATAATGATAAAAGGGTCAATCAATCAACAAGAAATATCGATTCTAAACATATATGCACCCAACACAGGAGCCCCAACATTTATAAAGCAATTACTAAGTAAACTAAAAAAAGATATTGACTCTAACACTATTATAGCAGAGGACATGAATACACCACTAACAGCCTTAGGTAGATCATTGAGGCAAAAAATCAGCAAGGAGATTCAGAACTTAAACTTAACACTCGACCAAATGGACTTAATAGATACCTACAGATTGTTCCACTCAACAAACACAGAATATACATTCTACTCATCACCACATGGAACATACTCCAAGATCGATCACATCCTTGGCCATAAATCAAGCATAAACAAATTCCATAGAGTTGAAATATTTCCAGGCATCTTCTCAGACTACAGTGGAATAAAACTGTGTCAACACCAACAAAATCTCCCCAAAGCCCACAAAGAGATGGACAATAAATAGCATAATGCTGAACAACACTGAAATCAAAGCAAAAATTAAAAGATTCCTGGAAACAAATGAAAATGAAGAAACATTTTACCTAAACCTCTGGGATGCCATCAAAACAGCTCTAAGAGGGGAATTCATATCTCTATAAGCACACATCAAGAAAATGGAAAGATCACAAGTTGAGGGCCTAACAAATCATCTAAGGGAGCTAGAAAAAGAAGACCACCAAAACCCTAACTTTAGCAGAAGAATCCAAATCACTGAAATAAGAACCCAAATATGGAATATAGAAGACAAAAATACCATAGAAAACATCAACAAAACAAAAAGCTCCTTCTTTGAAAGAATTAACAAAATTGATGGATCCCTAGCCAGAATGACCAAAAAGAGAGAGAGAAAGTCCAAATAAACACAATCAGAAATACAAAAGATCAAATCGCCTCTGACCCCAAGGAAATACAAAAGATTATTAGAGGTTACTATGTACACCTATATGGAAACAAACTTGATAACCTAAATGAAATGGAGGACTGTTTGACATCACACAACTTCCCTGGATTGAAACAAGAAGACACTAAATAGACCAATAGCAATCCAGGAAATTGACTCTGCCATAAGAAAACTACCTACCCAAAAAAGCCCTGGACCAAATAGCTTTTCAAGAGAATTCTACAAAATGTACAAGGAGGAGCTGGTACCAATCCTATTGAAAGTATTCCAGGCAATTGAGAAAGATGGAATTCTCCCCAAATCATTTTACGAAGCTAACATCACACTGATACCCAAACTGGGTAAAGATCCAACAAAAAAAAGAGAACTACAGAGCAATATTCCTTATGAACATAGGTGCAAAATCCTCAACAAGATTCTAGCAAATCGGATCCAAAAACTCAACTCAAAAATCATCCACCATGACCAAGTAGGCTTCATCCCCAGGATGAAGGGCTTGTTCAACATCTGCAAGACCATAAATGTCATTGAATACATCAACAGATGTAAAAACAAGAACCACATGATTATCTCATTAGATGCCGAAAAAACTTTTGATAAAATTCAGTATCCCTTCTTGATAAAAACCCTTAAACATCTAGGTATAGAAGAAACATACCTCAAAATAGTAAGTGCCATCTACGATAAATCCACAGCTAACATATTGCTAAATGGACAGAAACTGGAAACATTTCCCTGAAAACTGGAACAAGACAAGGCTGCCCACTCTCACCCCTGTCGATCAACATTGTGCTGGAAGTCCTAGCTAGGGCAATTATACAAGACAAAGGAATCAGGGGTATTCAGATAGGAAAAGAGGAAGTCAAGTCATCCATCTTTGCTGACGATATGATCCCATACCTCGAAAATCCAAAACCTGCTGTCAAAAGCCTGCTTGCACTGATAAAGGACTTTGACAAAGTCTCGGGGTACAAAATAAATGTGCAAAAGACAGTTGCATTCTTAAACACCAACAACAAACAGGTAGCGATCCAAATGAGAAGCACAATCCCATTCACAATAGCCACAAAATAAAATGAAATGCCTCAGCATTTTCCTAACCAGAGAAATGAAAGACCTTTACAATGAGAACTACAAAACACTGCTCAAAGAAATCCAAGAAGATACAAACATATGGAAAAATAATACATGCTCATGGATAGGAAGAATCAGTATTGTTAAGATGTCCATCCTACAAAGGTAATCTACAGATTCAAAGCAATATCCATTAAATTAGCAACATCATTCTTCTCAGAACTGGAAATGACAATACAGAAATTCATATGGAAACATAATGACCATGAATAGCCAAAACAATCCTTAGCAAAAGAAACAAAGCAGGAGGTATCACGCTTCCAGACTTCAAACTTTACTATAAGGCTATAATAATCAAAACAGCCTGGTATTGGTACAAGAACAGGCATATAGACCAACGGAACAAGATAGAGATTCCGGAAGCAAAGTCTCAATTTCTCAACCAACTCATCTTTGAAAAAGCCTCCAACAGGGGAGAGGAGAACCTATTCAGTAAATGGTGCTGGAAAGACTGGCTGATCGCATACAGAAAATTGAAACAAGACCCCTACCTATCACCACACACAAAAATTAACTCTAAATGGATCAAAGACATAAACATAAAACCTCAAACTATAGGAATCTTAGAAAATTCAGGAGACACCCTTACGGAAATTGGAACTGGGAACCAATTCCTGGGCAAAACCCTAAGTGCCCATACCATTAGAAATAAGATAGACAAGTGGGACCTCATCAAACTGACGAGCTTCTGCAAAGCAAAAGAAACCATCAAGAGAATAGGGAGACAGCCCACAGAATGGGAAGAAAATATTCGCCAACTGTATATCTGACAAAGGCCTAACATCTAGGATTAAAAAGTGAGCAAAAGACATGAATAGACACTTCTCAAAATAAGATATATGGGCAGTCAACAGACACATAAAAAAGTGCTCAGCCTCACTCATCATCAGAGAAATGCAAATCAAAACCATATTGAGATACCACCTAATCCCTAAGAATGGCCATCACTAACAAAACAAACAACAACAGATGCTGGCAAGGATGCGGAAAAAAAGGAACGTTTCTACTCTGCTGGTGTGAATACAAACTAGTGCAACCTCTCTGGAAGACAGTGTGGCGATTTCTGAAAGAACTAGAAATTGACCTTCCACATGACCCAGCAACCCCCCTATTGGGAATATACCCAGAGGAACTCAAACCATTCTACAAAAAGGATACCTGCACACACATGTTTGCTGCAGTTCTATTCACAATAGCAAAAACATGGAACCAACCATGCTGCCCATCGAAGTTGGATTGGATTTAAAAAATGTGGCACATATACACAATGGAATATTATGCAACCATAAAGAAGGACAAACACATGGACTTCGCAGCAACTTGAATGGATTTATTTATTTATTTATTTATTTATTTATTTTGAGTTGGAGTCTCACTCTGTCGCCCAGACTGGAGTACAGTGGCCGCTTCCGACCACCGCAGTCTCGACCTGCTGGGCTCCGGCGATCCTTCCACCTCAGCCTTCCGAGTTGCTGGAACTACAGACGCATGCTACCACACCCAGCTAATTTTTTGATTTATTATAGAGATGAGGTCTCATCAGGTTGCCCAGGCGGGTCTCGAACCCGCGGGCTCAGGCAATTCACTCACCTCAACCTCCCAAGTCACGGGATTACAGGCTGAGCCACCAAGCCCGGCTTGAATGGATTTAGAGTCTATCATACTCAGTGATCTGTCACAGAAACGAAGGAAAGAGTACCATATGTTCTCACTCATAAGTGGACCTTGAACAATTATCATAATACCATAAGAAAGGGATTGGCAATAGTGAGAAACTGCCAGGGGAGAGGTTGTGGGATTGGCAGTTGAGGGAAATTGCCAGGGGACACACCTCATCAACAAGGGTAACTGCATATTGAACATTTGTATACCTAACCCTGAATTGTACCCGACACATTTAAAATAAAATAATAATAACAATAATGCTGCAATAAAATAAAAAATAGTAGTCCTATAAAAAAGAAAAGTCGAAATAACATAAAAAATCAAGTCCCATCAACATCTTTTAGTCTAAATTGTACAAGGAATAAAAAGCTCTTTGTGGTTGAAATGGAGTATTTACTTGTACTTTGGATTCAAGACTGTAATTAAAAAAAAAACAACTCCCAATCAGTTTGGCTATTGTTCAGGTCAAAACGTTGAAGTTATTTTCAGTAAGATATTCATTTCAGAAATCTGCATGAATTGATTAATGCTAATCTATCTGGTGAAGATACTAGCACAGATAATCATACTGCTGTAAAATTTACATCCAGATTTCAATGATTAGTTAAGGTGGATAGTCATGGTAATCATCAACTATTTAACGTGGATGAGATAGGTCTGTTTTGAAAAGCAGCCCCATCAATAACTTATATGATAAAAGATGAAGGGTCACTAAATGCCCATAAAAAAGAGAGACTGGTGCAAAAGTAATTGCGGTTTTTGCCTTGTTGAAATTTGCTATTTGATACTGAAATATATTCTTAAATAAGTGTGGTCATGTTATACATCATTTTAATGCACCTTTCTCACTTTACTTTTTTGCTAATGACATTGCTTGATGTTTATTTTACATTTATTTTAGACTATGGAAATCGTATTAGGCAAAAAGTAAAGTCGAGCGATTTTCTTATTTGAGTTCAAAATAGGTCGTAAAACAGTGGAGACAACTCGCAACATCAACAACGCATTTGGTCCAGGAACTGCTAGTGAATGTACAGTGCAGTGGTGGCTCAAGAAGTTTTGCAAAGGAGACAAGATCCTTGAAGATGAGGAACGTAGTGCTTGGTCATCAGAAGTTGACAACAACCAATTGAGAGCAATCATAGAAGGTGATCCTCTTACAACCACACTGCTGAAGAACTGAAAGTTGATCATTCTATGGTCATTTGGCATATGAAGCAAATTGGAAAGGTGTAAAAGCTCAATAAGTGAGTGCCTCGTGAGCTGACCCAAAATTTTTTAAATTGTCATTTTGAATTGTTGTCTTCTCTTATTCTGCGCAACAACAAAGAACCATTTTTCAATCAAACTGTGAAATGCAATGAAAAGTGGATTGTGTATGACAACCAGCAATAACCAGCTCAGTGGTTGTACAGAAGAAGCTCCAAAGCACTTCCCAAAGCCAAACTTGCACCAAAAAGAGATCATGGCCACTCTTTTGTGGTCTACTGCTGGTCTGATCCACTACACCTTTCTGAATCCCGGTGAAACCATTACATCTGAGAAGTACGCTCACCAAATGGATGAGATGTGCCGAGAACTGCAATTATGGCACTAGTAGTGGTCAACAGAAAGGGCCCAATTCTCCTCCACAACAACGCCCGACTGCACGTAGTACAACCAACTTCAAAAGTTGAACGAATTGGGCTACAAGGTTTTGCCTCTTTTGCCATATTCACCTGACCTCTCGCCAACTGACTACCACTTCTTCAAGCATCTTGACAACTTTTTGCAGGGGAAATGTTTACACAACCAGCAGATGCAGAAAATGCTTTCCAAGAGTTCATAGAATCCCAAAGCACGGATTTTTACGCTACAGAAATAAACAAACATTTCTTGTTGGCAAAAATGTGTTGATTATAATGGTTCCTATTTTGTTCAATAAAGATATGTTTGAGTTTGGTTGCAATTATTTAAAATTCATAGCCTGAAACCGTAATTACTTTTGCACCAACCTAGCTCTTCAGCTTGCAAATCACTATGTAGATAATAGATGTGCATCAAGACCATGCCACTTCTTTCAAAGTCTGTTGGTGATTGGTCACTGTGTATCTGTTATTCAGTTCATATACAGACCACAAAGCATGTACTGTTGTGTTACCTCCAGATATGCCAGAGAAACCTAGTAAAGATGAACTTAACATAAATGAGAAAAGTGGTTGTGACAAAAAGAAAGATGTCCAAAAGGAAGTGATGTCGGAAATTTTTTTTTAAAAAAACCTCCACATTAAAAGAACTCTCAGAGATATTTCACAAGATTTAAAGTACAAAGGATAAAATGTTGGAAATTGATCCAAACTTAAAAAGGAATATGACAATGTCCCCGCCAAGGCACAGAAAACATGCACGCTTCGTATTGTAAATTATACTACAAGAAGAAGGCAAGCACTGTTGAAACTACTTCTCAAGTTTTAAAAAAAATTCTCAATGTTCCTGTTTCAAATTACAATGCACTAAATAAATATTGGTGTACTATTCCATCATTGCCCTATTCACTTATACTTGACAGTAAGAGTTTCTAAAGTTTTGACAATTTTAAAGGTTATGGAGCAATTATAATTTTTCCCATTGATTACTAAGGTTCCAGCTTGCAATGGTCATTTTTATGATCCTGCACCACTGTGAAAGCAAGGACTGTCAGCATTTGTAGATCTTTTCCTGGACCATTCAGTTTCTCTGGAGAGCAATCTTCCAGTCCCTTGCCTGGTGACTACATATCTAGGTGCTAACTGGGTCTGAGTAGCACAAGAATTACCAGGGATCTCACCATTGAATATGCAGACTTAACCCCACTTAACCCCACTGTTTTCTAATGGTACTTTGCTCTAGGCCTCATATCCCCCAAACCAATGTCTCTTTGATTCAGTTTCTTCATGGAATAAATCTCTTGTCTCCTACCAAGATGGAGGAAGAATTCAGAGGTGTAATTCTCATTTATACAATAAGGTTTTCAGCCAAACTCCCTTTTTCTTTTTCTTTTTTTTTGAGTTGAAGTCTCACTCTGTCGCCCAGACTGGAGTGCAGTGGCTGCTCCCAGCCACCGCAGCCTCAACCTGCTGGGCTCCGGCGATCCTTCCACCTCAGCCTTTCGAGTAGCTGGAATTACAGGCATGCACTACCACGCCCGGCTGATTTTTTGATTTATTGTAGAGATGAGGTCTCGCTGCCCAGGCGGGTCTCGAACCCGCGGGCTCAGGCAATCCACTCACCTCAGCCTCCCAAAGGCGCGGGATTACAGGCTGAGCCACCGAGCCCGGCTCAAACTCCCTTTTTCAACTCCACTCTTTCACTCCAGCTTTACTATAACTCCTATGTCATTCTGGGATTCTATAGGTAAACTGGCTTCTCATTGGCATTATCCCTTGAATGGACTTGGTATTCAGCCCAAAACTCTGCTAACTCCTCCATCTGTTTTCTATTTCCAATTTTTTTTCACATCTCTTATCTCTTATCCCATGTGGTCTTCTTTTCTGCATTCTTTGTTTTCGGGGGTTTAAAAAATATTTACTTTAAAAAATTTATTTACTCCCAGTTTAGTGGGGTTTAATGAAGGAATAGGTGTTCAGTGTGCTGTTTAAATGGTATACTCTAGTATCATAAAATGATAGTGATACCTGTCTGCCCTATTGTGTAATTTTTTTTTTTTTTTGGGCAGAGCTTAAGTGCTTGGGTTAAGACATCAAGAAAGTAGATAACAGAATTCATTCATAATTAGAGGTTTGGGTTTTGGTTTGATTTGGTTTTTTTGAGTTGGAGTCTCACTCTGTCACCCAGGTTGCAGCCTCGACCTGCTGGGCTCAGGCGATCCTTCCACCTCAGTCTTCCAAATAGCTGGAACTACAGGCACATGCCACCATGCCCAGATAATTTTTTTGATTTATTGTAGAGATGAGGTCTCACCAAGTTGCCTAGGCTGGTCTCGAACCCATGGACTCAGGCAATCCTCTCATCTCAGCCTCCCAAAGTGCTGGGATTACAGGATTGAACCACCGCGCCTGGCCCATAATTAGAGTTTTACTAGACAAGTACAGCAAAAATTCAGAGAGAGAAGAGAGTTTGGGACAGTGCAAGATGTTGAAATGATGAATCATGTAATATAAGTTGACTAAAAATGGAAGAAAAGAACGAAGTGAGCTTATGGACTGAGAGAAAATTAAGGGATCCGTATACTGATGTTCCTGATTAAGTTAAAAGAAAAGGTTATAGTTGGAATAGTTGAAAAAGTAATCAAGGAGAGGATCTCAAACAGTGGATGTTTGGAGACTGAACAGTCATGGGTAGCTGAGGTAATGTAGAGAACAAAATCATTGGAATGAGGTACCAAAGAACTGAGGGACCAGTTGAATGAGTTATCCACATGAATGTTGAAGTCATATAGGATCATAAGAAAAATTCATCATACTTGAAGGCAGTAGGGTTTTTTTGGAGAACAGCCACAGCCAGGAAAAAAAAAAGAAAAAGAAAAAGGAAGGAGGAGGAGGAGGAATCTGTTTCAGCTAGAAATTGGCTCAAGATTTTCCGTGCTACCCAGAGAGGGGTCCATACGGCGATGTTCTGAACTTGTGTCATCATTTAAAGGGAAACTTTCACAATGTTTGGAGCCCTTGATGTCCTGCAAATGAAGGAAGAGGATATCCTCAAGTTCTTTGCAGCAGGAACCCACTTAGGTGTCACCAACTTTGACTTACAAATAGAACAGTACATCTACAAAAGGAAAAGTGGTGGCATCCACGTCATAAATCTGAAGAGGGCCTGGGAGAAGCTTCTGCTGGCAGCTCGTGTCATTGTTGCCATTGAAAAACCAGTTGCGGCCAGGTTTTTTTAAAAAATTAGCTGCGTGTGGTAGCACACGCCTGTAGTTCCAGGTACTTGGAAGGCTGAGGCGGAAGGATCGCTGGAGCCCAGCAGGTCGAGGCTGCAGTGGCCGGGAGCGGCCACTGCACTCCAGCCTGGGCGACAGAGTGAGACTCCAACTCAAAAAAAAAAAAAAAAAGAAAAGAAAAGAAAAGAAAAACCAGTTGACATAAATGTCATATCCTTCAGGAATGCTGGCCAGCGAGCTGTGCTGAAGGTTGCTGTTGTCACCGGAGCCACTTTTATTGCTGGCCACTTCACTCCTGGCACCTTCACTAACCAGATCCAGGCAGCCTTCTGGGAGTTGTGTCTTCTGGTGGTTACTGAACGTGGGGCTGACCACCAGCCTTTCACAGAGGTGTGTTACATTAACCTGCCTACTATTGTTCTGTGTAACACAGATTCTCCTCTGCATTATGTGGACATTGCCATCCCATGCAGCAGCAAGAGAGCTCACTCAGCGGGTCTGATGTGGTGGATGCTGACTTGGGAAGTTCTGCGCATGCATGGCACCATCTCCCGTGAACACCCGTGGGAGGTCATGTCTAATCTCTAATTCTGCAGAAATCCTGAAGAGATTGAAAAGGAAGAGTAGGCTGTTGCTGAAAAAGCTGTGACCAAGGAGGAATTTCAGGGTTAATAGACTGCTCCAGCTCCTGAGTTCACTGCTACTCAGTCTGAGGTTGCAGACTGGTCTGAAGGCATGCAAGTGCCCTCTGTGCCTGCCTGTTCATTCAGCATTTCCCTACTGAAGACTGGTGAGCTCAGTCTGCCAACACCTTGATCTTAGCCGAGTGAAACTGATTTGGGACTTCTGGACTCCAAAACCATGAGAGAATACATTTCTGTTGTTTTAAGTCACCAAGTTTGTGGAAATTTATCACAGAGGCCACAGGAAATGAATTCAGCTACAAGCTACTGAGCTTTTACCATGGGCCAGGTACCATGCTAAGGCCTCTCTATGCATTATCTCATTTAACCCTCACAACAGCCCAAAGAGGTAGATACAATTGTTAACTCCATTTTACAGCTAGAGTAACTGAGGTTTAGAAATGATAAATAACTTTCCCAACGTTACACATCAGCGAATGGTAGATTGAAAGAGCTACCCCAAATCTACATGGTCCTAGAGCTCCCACTCTTAGCAACTACCCAACATTTCAATTAGAATAGCCAGTTTCACGCCTGTAATCCCAGCACTTTGGAAGGCGGAGGCGAGAGGATTGTCTGAGCCCGGGAGTTTGAAACCCGCCTGGACAACTGGGTGAGACCTTATCTCTACAATAAATCAAAAAATTAGCTGGGCATGATGGCGTGCCCCTTAAGTTCCAGTGTCTTGGAAGTCTGTGGTGGCCATGAGCATGCTACTGCTCTCTAGGCTGGGTGACAGAGTGAGACCTGACTCAAAAAAAAAAAAAAAAAGAATAACCAGTTTCACAGCCTTTGGAAAGCCTCCCTGAGAAAATGGGAAATAGGATAGGGAATTGGCTGAGTGTAAAGTAGAAAGTCAAGGCACAGAAAATACCAAGGAATGAACAAGAAACTTTCTAGACCAACAAAGCAACTACTCATGTATTCATTTGTTCATTTAACACATATTTACTGAGTGTCTACTATGTGCTTGGCATCTGCTACATGTTGTGGGAATAAAAATAATCAATGACTGAACTTCTTTTGGAACCTCTCTTATCTCCTCTGTCCCAGAGTGAACCACAAGTAGCTTTATTGGGCAACATTGGCCAGAGCCACTGTCCCATCTCCCTGCTGAGGGCCCGCTTGAGCTTTCTTCATTCTAATGAGCAGTCAACAGATACACGAGAAAATGCTCAGCCTCACTAGTCATCAAAGAAATGCAAATTGAAATCACACTGAGATACCACTTAACTCCGGTCAGGATGACCATCATCAATAACTTAAAAAAAACAGATGCTGAAGAGGATGCAGTGAAAAGGGAATACTTCTACGTTGTTGGGGGGAGTGTAAACTAATACAACCTCTGTGGAAAACAGTTTGGCGATTCCTAAAAGATCTAAAAATCAACTTCCATATAACCCCACAATCCCCCTACTGGGAATATACCCAGAGGAACTCAAATTACTCTATAAAAAAGATACCTGCACAGGTATGTTTATTGCAGCATTGTTCACAAAAGCAAAAACATGGAACCAACCGTGCTGCACAGCGAAAGAGGACTGGATTTTTATAAAATGTACATATACACGATGGAATATTACACAGCCATAAAGAGGGACAAAATTATGAACTTCACAGCAACCTGGATGGACTTAGAATCTATAATACTGAGTGACCTATCACAGAAACAAAGAACTGAGTACCACATGTTCTCACTTATAAGTGAACCTTGAACAGTTATCGTAATACTGTAAGAAAAGGATTGGCAGTAGTGGGAAACTGCCAGGGGAGGGTGGGGGAGGGATTGGCAGTAGTGGGAATCTGCTGGGGGGGCATACCTCATCAACAAGGGTGCATGCATAATGAACATTTGTATACCTAACCATGAATTGTATCCCTCATCTTTAAAATAAAATTTAAACCGGGCTCGGTGACTCAGCCTGTAATCCCACGCCTTGGGAGGCTGAGGTGAGTGAATTACCTGAGCCTGCAGGTTCAAGACCCACCTGGGCAACTTGGCGAGACCTTGTCTCTACAGTAAAAATCAAAAATTAGCCGGGCATGGTAGCGCGTGCCTGTAGTTCCAGCTACTCGGAAGGCTGAGGTGGAAGGATCGCCGGAGTCCAGCAGGTTGAGGCTGCGGTGGCCGGGAGCGGCGACTGCCCTCTAGTCTGGGTGACGGAGTGAGATTCCAACTCAAAAAAATAAAATAAAATAAAATAAAATTTTAAAAAACCAACCATCCAGCCAGACCCTCAATTTGTAGAAGATTTTCAGTCAAGAAGAGTCGAATCAAGGTCAAACTTCTCTAAAGTGATTATTACCCTCTAGCATCTCCTAAATCCTGGAATGATCTTGACTTTCCTTAAGACTCCCATCCACTGCTGGTCAGATAAATCCTGCACTGTAGAGCTCAACCAGCTTTGGAAAGGGATTTGTGAACAGAGTTTGCTTGAAAACACTAATACCCAAGAAAAACATGGGAACCACTTAGAGGCAAGTGCTGTTTTTCACCGATTGCCCTGCAACACTGCTTTCTGAACTCCTATACTTCACCTCTTGCTGCCTTTATCCACACATTCATTAGTTTCTGCTCAAGAAACCAATCAAGTTGGAATAGATGAATACAGCTATGTGTATGCATGAGCTTGGTCCATTTCCCAGTATGGAGACTGTCTTATGATAAAGCTTCCATGAATACATTGCATTGCAAAAGCAGGAACTGCATACAAATTGACCTTTTATCGTCTTAAAAGATCTTCCCTGAGGACTTTCTAAGCATAAATGCAATGGAAGAAGTCACAAAGGGAAAACATGGATAGATGTGACATAGTTGAAATTAAAAAGTTATGTGCATTAAAAAAATAGACATTACTGGTGATTAAATAAATTGGTGCCTTTCATGAAGGGCAGTCTGGCATATGTACTAAAAACCTTTCAAATTTCCTTACCATGTCACCCAGGAATCCTACTGCTAAGAATTTATCCAAAGGAAGCAAACTGTATGAGCACAAAGAATTTGCTATGAGGATATTTATCTCAGCTTTAATTATAATAGTGGAAGGTTGGACGCAACCCAAATGTTCTATAATAGAGAACTGATACATTGATTTGATGGAATACAATGCAGACATTAAAAATTATGTTCTTAAAAATATTTAATGCTATAGGAAATGTTTAGGACATAATTAGGTGAAGAAAGCAGGATATAAAATGTATAGTTTTAAATACAATAAGGATATGTACTCATTACTTCAAAAAATATGTATTGAGACTCTACTGTGCTGTTTTGAGTACAGTGATCGACTCTAGGGATACAGCAGTGGGCCAGACAGTCTTTTTACTTATAAAGGAAGAGAGACTGGAAGGACATACACCAAAATTGATATGATTAAAAGTACCTATATCTGAGTGGGAATAAGGATGGTTTTAATATTTTTTTTGATACTTTCTATATTTTCCATAATTACATAATGCTTTCATAATCAGGGAAAAATTATTTTTAAAAATCTCCAAATCAGAGCTTGTGCCTGTAAACCCAGTTACTCAGGAGGCTGAGAAGGAAGGATCATTTGAGGCCAGGAGTTCAAGATCAGCCTGGGCAACATAGTGAGAACCGTCTCAAAAAACAAACAAACAAACAAACAAAAACTCCTTCAAACAGAGCTTTTGTTAAGCTGAATACACAAAATATCTCGTGTTCATTAACTCTTGATGATTCGGACCATTTCCTTGACCTTCAATTTATTTTATTCTCCCAACAATCCTGTAGGGATAGATAAAGGCAGGGATTATTACGTCCACTGTATGGATAAAGAGATTGAGGCAGAAGAAGCAAGTGTTTGTCCTGGAAAACTGAGTGAATTTGGGATAAAATCATAGTCCTAAAACAAAGTTTCAAGGCTCTTAGCTCTACCATGTTTTCCTGAAGGTGTTGGGAAGGGAAAGAGCCTCCCAAGGCTTTGATCTAAATTCCTTTCCAGACATTTCCCCCACTCCCAAGGCCCTATTGTCTTTCCCTTTTGTTCCAAGCTATTGCATACTACAAATAAGCAAGAAAAGTTTTCAGATCATTTTACTTCTAGTCTCCCCAAAATTTAGAATTGTAGAATCACAGAAAAAAGGGATCTTGGAATCTTGGAAAACCTCCTATCCAAGTTGCAAAGATCGCCTTGAATGTGCCCACTGCTCCTGATCTGTCTCTCTATCTCTCTCTGCCAGGCATAGGTACCTTTTCTTTTCCTCCCCTCCCACCTCTTTTGGGAAGCCTGCTAGATGGCTGTTTGACTGAATAAACAAATTAGACCTAATGTCTGCTGGCTGGTAATGAACTCATGCCTGAATAGCAAATACTTATCGTATTTGCATTTTAACTAGGAACTCTGAAGACACCCAACCCAAAGGAACTACAGAATTTCAGGCAGTATAGTAGGCTAGCTAGGGAGGTACCCCTGTGAAGGATCATGTTTTGACAGCTCTGCTAAAGATTTTACAAAACCCAGGCAGGTTACATACTCCTAGGGAGGTGCATGTGTGATCAGCCCGATCCTCAGGGAGCTGGCAATGTTGAAGGGAAGGACTGAGGATACAGGTCTACAGTGGCAGGTCCTCCTGGCCTCTGCCTAAGGATTAGCTGGAGCAGCCAAGCACAATGCCTACAGTCACTCAGGAGGAAGTAAAAGAGCCTGATGAACAGGGAAGACAATGAGATGCTAGTGGGAAGATTTCCAATACTTCTGAGAGAAAAAACAAATCCAATTCTCATTCATTCATCTCTTGATTCCAGCCTCCATTCCCCTTAGCTACCACAGGTCAAGGCAAATTTGAGCCCTATGTAGTCAGCTTCTTTGCCTTGGTTCTGATGTCTACTTAGGCCTGCTGCAGCTGCAACTACCTCTTAGGACCACCCTCCATCCACCAGCACAGCTGGCTCCCCAGTTTGCTGCAAGGAAAAATGGAGATTTTGTTTCTGGGGTTCTGCTTCACTGCTTCCACTTCAGGGCTTGCCCTCTGAGGCATGCCACTCTCCCCTCCACCCACCCATCACCCACCCCCATGACTTTTCCCCAAACCTAAAGCTGTTTTTGGATGCACCATTTCTGGAACCAGAGGAACTAAAACTCAGGCCTGGCTTGATTTGATGTTGGCTGCAGTGATCACCTACCTGGTATGGTTTTCAACAGCATTGGGATAAGTTTCTCTCTAGAACTCTATTCTTCAATTACTTGTCACAGCAAGAATAACAATAAGTCATTAATATTGATAAATAATCAAATATGTGCCACGTGCTGTGCTAAGCAGTTTACATGAAGAAATCATTTAATCCTCAAAAAAGCCTATGTAATAGGCACACTATTATTCTCATTGTACATTTTTCCAGTTCAAGATGGTAGACTGAGCACATTTAAGTCCTCTCCCTCCAGAGACCTCATTAAAATAATAGCACAGACATTTTAAAATGCATAAACCCACTACAACAAAGGGAACAGGAGGAAGGCCGTCAGTAGCTGAGAAATTTAAATAAATTTCTGAAGTCAGAAAGCATCTGAGCAGTGCTAACTGATGAAGCCGAGTGAAGCAAACAATCAACTGAAACTGTGGAAGGGCTGCAGCTAGAGAGGCAGCCAGCCTACCTTGCAAACTTTAGCAAGACTGCAAGTTCGACAGATCTAAGAGTGAGAAGTGGGGTTGACAGCAGGGCACTTAACTAAAGGTCTGTATAAAGAAGAGTTGACCTCCAATCCCTACACAGAGAGGACCTAGAAGCCAAACATTTACTTGCCAGTCTAAAAACAAAGGGTTTCTTCATTGCAGAAGTTGAACAAAGTATCTAAAGAGAATGAGGGAAGCTAATCAGATGTTGGTACCTCAGAGTTAGACCTTTTGTAGTTTGGTATTTGTATTCATGCCCCATTCTCTGAAAAAGATGAATAAACAGTTGCTCTCCCATTGTTTTTAAGCAAAATCTGCCCATTGCCAAGGTTTGCTCACATACACCTAGCTTCCGTTCAGATTCTCTATAGCCTCATTTTAAGAGATGAACAGAAAACAAAAGAACATTAAACATATGAGGAAAGACTGGAAATTTAAAGATAAATCACAAGATAAATGAAACAGGCAGAGTTAGCTCAGGGAACTAAAGGTAGCTTTAAATAAAACTCCAAGTAGTATCCACAGAGAAATTTTAGGACATGGTATAATATATCTGTAAAAGAAGAATAGAAAGTTATAAAAAAACAAAAACAAAGAATACAATTGAGCTACTTGCAAGACCGTTCACTGTAAACCTGTTTATTACTTTGATACTTGGACCAAGTGAAGGTATTACTTATTTGAAGTAATTTTTTTTAAATGATGAGCCTTTGGAAATAAAAGTATGATTGACAAATAAGATATCATCAAAGGTATATTGATTTTCTATTGCTGCGTAACAAATTACCACAAGCTTAGTGGCTTAAAACAACTCACACTTATTATCTCATAGTTTCTACGGGTCAGAAGTCCAAGCACAACATAGCAGGGGGTCTCTGCTTAGAGTCTCATAAGGCTGCAGTGAAGGTGTCACTGAGATGCATTCTCTCCTGGACCTCGGGGCCCTTTTCTGTCATTCAGGTTGTTGACAGAATTCAGTTTCTTAAAATTGTATGAATGATACCCTCAGCAACTAGAAGTGTCACTCTCTGTAAGCAATTCACAATAGAGGTGTTTGGGGTTTTTTTCTTGCTTTCTTTCTTCTTCTTCTTTTTTTTTTTTTTTTTGAGTCAGGTTCTCACTTTGTGGCCTAGGCTGGAGTGCAGTGGCATGATCATGGCTCACCACAGCTTCAACCTTCTCGGCTCAGGCAATCCTTCTGCCTCAGCCTTCCGATGATCTGGGACTATAGGCATATACCAACTAGCCAGGCTACTTTTTCTGTGTTTTGTAGAGATGAAGTCTCGTTATGTTGCTTAGGCTGGTCTTTTATCTTTTCTTAATTTTATAGATGTAGGATACAAGTCAGGATTGGGTATATAAGTGGTCTAGGTACAGTTGAAGTTTGAGCCTCCCAGTGGCCCTCATTTCACCTAGATTGGGATCAGGCACTCTTATCGATTTTATGTCTCTCCGACCCCCCCCGCCAGCAATGTCCTGCTACTGTCAATTCCTTCCTTGTAATATTATGATATGTGTTCAGAGTCCACTTATGAGTGAGAACATGTGATACTCAGTTCTTTGTTTCTGTGATAGTTCACTGAGTATGATCTACTCCAAATCCATCCAAGTTGCTGCGAAGTCCAAAGTTTTTTCCTTCTTTATGGCTGCGTAATATTCCATCATGTATATATACTACATTTTTTATCCAGTCCAGTTCTGATGGGCAGTACGGTTGGTCCATGTTTAATAAACATGTGTGCGCAGGTATCATTTTTATAGAATGATTTGAATTCCTCTGGATATATTCCCAGAAGGGGGATTTCTGGGTCATATGGAAGGGCAATTTTTAGTTCTTTTAGGAATCCCTAGGCTGATCTAGAATTCCTAGGCTCAGGCAATTCTCTCACCTCGGCCTCCCAACGTGTTGGGATTACAGGCACAAGTCACCATGCCCCACCATCAGGGTGTTTTCTTATTCAGGGCAAACAAAAGAATCTCTCCAACTTCTGTCTGACTCCTAGACCCCGTTTAAAAAGCTCACTGATTAAGTCAGACATACCCAGCATAATATCCCTTTTGATTACCTAAAAAAACTGATCTGGAATCTTATCAACACCTGCAAAACCCCTTTACCTTTGCCATATAACCTAATCATGGAAGTAATATTCCATCCTATTCATAGGTCCCAACTACACTCAAGGGGAAGGGATTAAACAGGACGTGTACATCAAGCAACAAAAATCTTGGGGACCATCATAGAATTTTGCCTACTGCAGA
The DNA here is from genome assembly GCF_000164805.1 of Carlito syrichta. Classification (NCBI taxonomy): domain Eukaryota; kingdom Metazoa; phylum Chordata; class Mammalia; order Primates; family Tarsiidae; genus Carlito; species Carlito syrichta. The sequence continues at coordinate 244,676 of NW_007259569.1, read as the reverse complement.
GGATTAGAAGATACGATAAGGAAATCTCCCACAATAAAGAAAAAAGAGATGATAAAGTAGGAAAGAAAAGCAATCAAGAAGAAAAATCTGAGATTCAATCCTAGCATTCAACGATTAGAAATTTCAAAAAGAAGGAAACAAATGGTCAAAGAAATCATGATAAAATTTTTCAAAATTGATTGATAACATGAGTTTTCTAACTGCAAAAGCCAATTAAATGTCATGCAAAAATTTATTTCCAACATATTTTCAGCCATATGCAGGGTCTATATGTTGAATACTACAAAAATGCTGATTAAATAAATCAAGTGAGCCTAAATAATGGAGAGACATATCGTGTTCATGAATTGTAATACTTAGCATGGTTAAAATGTCAATTATCTCAAATTGATCTATAGATTTAATACAATGTCTATCAAAATTTCAGCACGTTTCTTGCAGATATAGATAAACTTATTCTAAAATTAATATGGAAAGGCAAAGGAATTGGAAAAGCCAAGACAGGGTGGGCGTGGTGGCTCACACCTATAATCCCAGCATTTTGGGAGGTAGAGCAAAGGATTGCTTGAACCCAGGAGTTTGAGACCAGTCTAGGCAACATATCCAGACTTCATCTCTACAAAAATAAAAATAAATAGCCAGGTGTGGTGGCACATGCATGTAATCCCAACTACTCAGGAGACTGAGGTAGAAGGATTGCCTGAACCAAGGAGGTCAAGGCTTTGGTGAGCAGTGATCATGCCACTGCACTCCAGCCTGGGCAACAGAGTGAGACCCTGACATACATACATACATACGTACATACATAAAATAGAAAAGTCAAGACAATATTTGGGGAAAAAAACAAAATTTGTGAGGTTACACTAAATGATTTTAAGATTTATAGAAAGCTAGGTAATTAAGACTATGGTATTGGTAAAGGGATAGGCACATATATCAATGGAATGGGAGAGAGAATCTCAAAAGAGGCATACAAAAAGAGACCTTTTAAAAAATTATTTCAAAGATGTGGGGTACAATTCAGGGTTAGGAATACAAATGTTCATTATGCAGGTACCCTTGTTGATGAGGTATGCTCCCTTCCCAGGCACATTCCCACTACTTCCAATCCCACCTCCCGCCCTCCACACTCCCACAGTTTCCCGCTACTGTCAATCCTTTTCTTATAGTATTATGATAATTGTTCAAGGTTCGCTTATGTGTGAGAACATGTGGTACTCAGTTCTTTGTTTCTGTGATAGATCACTCTGTATTATAGACTAAGTCCATCCAAGTTGCTGTGAAGTTCATAATTTTGTCCTTCTTTATGGCTGCGTAATATTCTATAGTGTATACGTACCACAGTTTTCTTTTTTATCCAGTCCTCAAAAAGAGACCTTTTGACAAAAGTACAAAGGCAATTCAATGGAAAAAACGTTGTCTTTTCAACAAATAATGCTGAAATAGTTGGACAACTGTATGTCTTTTTAAAAATTACCTTGATGTAAATTTCATGCCTTACATAAAAATAAATTCAAAATGAATATTAGATCTAAATGTAAAACCTAAAACTATAAAACTTTTAGAAGAATATACAAGAGAATATCTTTTTGACCTTGGGCTAGGCAAAGAGTTTTTAGACATAGCACCAAAAACTTGATCCATAAAAAAGAAAAATTAGTAAATTGAACTTTTAAAAAATGTAAAACATTTGCTCTGTGAGAGATCCTGTTAAGAGAATGAAAAGACAAGCTACAAACTGAGAGAAAATATTTGTAAATTACATATCTGACAAAGGACTTGTATCTAGCGTGTATAAAGAGATATAACAACTCGATAAGAAATTGAAACAGTTTTTTTTACTATATATTTTTTATTTAAAATTGTGGGGTACAGTTAAGGGTTGGGTATACAAATATGCATTGTGCAGTTACCCTTGTTGATGAGGTGTGCCTCCCGTCCCCAGGCAAATATCGATTACCATTAATCCCACTTCCCTTCCCCTCCCTGCCCCCCACATAGTATCCTGCCACTGTCAATCCTTTTCTTATAGTATTACGATAGATGTTCAAGGTCCACTTGAGTGAGAACATGTGATACTCAGATCTTTGTTTCTGTGAGAGGTCACTCCCTATTATAGACTCTAGTTCCATTCAGGTTGCTGTGAAATTCATGATTTTGTTCTTTTTTTGGCTGCATAGTATTCCATCATGTATATGTACCACATTTTTTTAATTCAGTCCTCTTTTGATGGACAGCATGGTTGCTTCCAAGTTTTTGCTATTGTGAACAATGCTGCAATAAACATACATGTGCAGGTATCTTTTCTATAGAGTGATTTGAGTTCTTCAGGGTATATTCCCAGTAGGGGGATTGCGGGGTCATATGGGAGGTCGATATTTAGAGCTTTTAGGAATTGCCATACTGTTTTCCACAGAGGTTACACTAGTTTGCACTCCCACCAACAGTGTAGAAGTGTTCCCTTTTCACCACACCCTCTCCAGCAACAGTTATTCTTTGAGTTATTGATAATTGCCATTCTGACTTGAGTTAGGTGGTATCTCAGTGTGGTTTTGATTTGCATCTCCCTGATGATTAGTGAGGTTGAACATTTCTTCATGTGTCTGTCGGCTGCTCAGATGTCTTCCTTTGAGAAGTGTCTGTTCATATCTTTTGCCCATTTTATAATGGGGTTGTTTGTTATTTTCTTTTCAGCACATTTAAGTTCCTTGTAGATCCTAGATGTTAGGCCTTTGTCAGACATGGAGTTGGCAAATACTTTTTCTCAGTCTGTGAGCTGTCTCCCTGCTCTCTTGATGGTTTCTTTGGCTTTGCAGAAGTTTGTCAGTTTAATGAGGTCCCACTTGTCTATCTTATCTCTTATGGCCCGTGCATTTCAATTTTTGCTCAGGATTGGATGCTAGTTCCAACTTCCATAAGGGTATGTCCTGCATTTTCTAAAGTTCTTATGGTTTGAGGTTTTACATTTAGTTCTCTGATCCATTTAGAGTTATTTTTGTGTATGGGGATAGATAGAAGTCTTGTTTGAATCTTCTGCATGTGGTCAGCCAGTTTTCCCAGCACCATTTACTTAATAGGTTCTCCTCTCCACAGTGGTAGGTGGTGGAGGCTTTGTCGAAGATGAGTTGGTTGAGAAATTGAGGTTTTGCTTCTGGAATCTCAATTCTATTCCATTGGTCTATATGCCTGTTCTTGTACCAATACCAAGCTGTTTTGATTATTGTAACTTTATAGTAAAGTTTAAAGTCTGGTAGTGTAATACCTC
>NW_007259569.1:240209-241391 GCF_000164805.1 Carlito syrichta | reverse complement strand
TAGGTAAGATGGACATCTTCACAATGTTGATTCTTCTAATCCATGAGCATGGGATATTTTCCCACTTGCTTGTGTCATCTTTGATTTCTTTGAGTAGTGTTTTGTAGTTTTCATTGTAAAGGTTTTTCACGTCTCTGATTAGGAAGATAACAAGGTATTTCATTTTTTGTGGCTATTGTGAGTGGAATTGTGCTTTTTATTTGGGTTTCTGTTTGTTATTGGTGTAAAGAAATGCAATTGTCTTTTGCACATTTATTTTATACCCTGAGACTTTGCCAAAGTCCCTTATCAGTGCAAGGAAGTTTTTGACAGATTCTCTTGGGTTTTCAAGGTACACAGTCATGTCGTTTGCAAAGAGAGATAACTTGACTTCTTCTTCTTCTATTTGGATACCCCTGATCACCTTCTCTTTTCTGATTGCTTTAGCCAGGACTTTCAATACTACATTGAACAAGAGAGGTGAGAGTGGACATCCTTATCTTTTTCCAGTTTTCAAGGGAAATGGTTCCAACTTTTGTCTGTTTAGGAGTATGCTCACTGTAGATTTCTTGTAGATGGCTTTTACTATTTTGAGGTATGTTCCACGTATGCCTAGATGTTCAAGGGTTTTTATCAAGAAGGGGTGCTGGATTTTATCAAAAACTTTTTTTGCATCTAATGATATAATCATGTGGTTTTTGTTTTGACATCTGTTGATATATTCAATTACATTTATGGTTTTACAAATGTTGAACCAGCCCTGCATCCCAGGGATGAAGCCTACTTGGTCATGATGGATGATTTTTGAGATGTATTATTGAATCCAGTTTCCTAGGATCTTGTTGAGAATTTTGGCATCTATGTTCATCAAAGATATTGGCCTGTAGTTCTCTTTCTTTGTTGGATCTTTTCCTGGCTTGGGTATCAATGTGGTGGTAGCTTCATAAAATGATTTGGGGAGAATTCCACCTTTCTCAATCGCCCGGAATACTTTCAGTAGGATTGGTATCAACTCCTCCTTAAATGTCTTATAGAATTCTGCTGGAAAGCCATCTGGTCCAGGGCTTTTTTTTGTAGGCAGTTTTCGTATGACACAGTCAATTTCCTTGATTGTTATTGGTCTATTTAGGGTCTCAATTTCTTCTTGTTTCAACCTAGGCAGGTTGTGTGACGTCAGAAAGTCCTCCATTCCCTTAAGGTTTT
>NW_007259569.1:231362-240173 GCF_000164805.1 Carlito syrichta | reverse complement strand
CTTGGTCAGTCTAGCTAGGGGACCATCTATCTTGTTTATCCTTTCAAAGAACCAGCTTTTCATTTCATTGATTTTTTTTGTATTATCTTTTTGTCTTCTATGTCCCGGATCTGGGCTTTTATTTTGGTGATCTGGATTCCTCTGCCGAAGTTAGGGTTTTGGTGGTCTTGCTTTTCCAGCTTCCTTAGGTGACTTGTTAGGCTGTTAATTTGTGATCCTTTCATTTTCTTCACATGCGTTTGTAGAGATATGAATTGCCCTCTTACTACAGCTTTCATGGTATCCCAGAGATTTTGGTAAGATGTTTCTTCATTTTCATTTGTTTCCAGGCATCTTTTAATCTCTGTTTTGATTTCATCATTGACCCAGGAGTTGTTTAGCATCCTGCTGTTTAGTGTCCATGTCTTTGTGTGTTTTGGGGGAACCTTGTTGGTGTTGATGTTTATTTTTATTCCACTGTGGTCCAAGAAGATGCATGGCAAAATTTTGATCTTTTTCAATTTGCTTATGTTTGATTTATGGCCAAGTATGTGGTCGATCTTAGAGTACGTTCAATGCGGTGATGAGTAGAATGTATATTCTGTGGTTGTTGGATGGAGTGTTCTGTAGGTATCAATTAAGTCCATTTGGCCAAGAGTCACATTGAGGTTTTGGATATTGTTGCTGATTTTTTTGTCCTGATGCTCTGTCTAGGGTTGCGAGTGGGGTATTGAATTTCCCAGCTGATAGTGTTAGGTCAGTATCTTTTTTGAGTTTACCTAGAAGCTGCTTTATGAAAGTTGAAGCTCCTATATTGGGTGCTTATATGTTTAGGATGAATATTTCCTGTTGATGGATTGAACCTTTTATCATTATGTAGTGGCCTTTTGTATCTTTAAAAAATTTTTTTTTTTTCTGAATTGGAGTCTCACTCCGTTACCCAGACTGGAGTGCAGTGGCTGCTCTCGGCCACCGCAGCCTCGACCTGCTGGGCTCCGGCGATTCTTCTACCTCAGCCTTCCAAGTAGCTGGAACTACAGGTGTGCACAACCACACCCGGCTAATTTTTTGATTTATTGTAGAGATGAGGTCTCACCAAGTTGCCCAGGCGGGTCTCGAACCCACAGGCTCAGGCAATCCACTCAACTCGGCCTCCCAAAGTGCTGGGATTATAGGCTGAGCCACTGAGCTCAGCCCTTTTTGAATTTTTGATAACTTAAAGGGTATTTTGTCTTAGATTAAGATGGCAACTCCTCCTTTCTTTTGTGTTTCATTTGCCTGAAAATTAGTTTCCCATCCTCTTACTTTGATACTGTGAGTATTCTTTCTAGTGAGGTGAGTCTCTTAAAGGCAATAAATTGTTGCCTGGTGATATTTTATCCATTTTACCACTCTATGTCTTTTCAGTGGTGCATTTAGTCCATTCACATTCAGGCTAATTATTGAAATGTGATAGTTGATTCCTATCATAAGGTTCTTACAGAGTTGTTATTGTTGTTCCTGTTTGTTTGTTGTCTTTCTTTTGCAAACCAGTGTTTTTAATGGGCAAAAATTTTTGAAGTGTCACTTTGCGAAAGAAGATACAAACACATGAAATTAGTTATTCAGGAAATGAGACTAACACTACAATAATGTACCTCTACAAAGCCACTAGTAATTGAAATAGAAAAGAATGCCAGTACCAGGTTTTGACAAGGATGTACAGCAACTGAACTCTGATTCATTGCTGGTGGGATTTTATTTTTTTTATTACTACAATAATGTACCTCTACAAAGCCACTAGTAATTGAAATAGAAAAGAATGCCAGTACCAGGTTTTGACAAGGATGTACAGCAACTGAACTCTGATTCATTGCTGGTGGGATTTTATTTTTTTTATTACTACAATAATGTACCTCTACAAAGCCACTAGTAATTGAAATAGAAAAGAATGCCAGTACCAGGTTTTGACAAGGATGTACAGCAACTGAACTCTGATTCATTGCTGGTGGGATTTTATTTTTTTTATTACTACAATAATGTACCTCTACAAAGCCACTAGTAATTGAAATAGAAAAGAATGCCAGTACCAGGTTTTGACAAGGATGTACAGCAACTGAACTCTGATTCATTGCTGGTGGGATTTTATTTTTTTTATTACTACAATAATGTACCTCTACAAAGCCACTAGTAATTGAAATAGAAAAGAATGCCAGTACCAGGTTTTGACAAGGATGTACAGCAACTGAACTCTGATTCATTGCTGGTGGGATTTTATTTTTTTTATTACTACAATAATGTACCTCTACAAAGCCACTAGTAATTGAAATAGAAAAGAATGCCAGTACCAGGTTTTGACAAGGATGTACAGCAACTGAACTCTGATTCATTGCTGGTGGGATTTTATTTTTTTTATTACTACAATAATGTACCTCTACAAAGCCACTAGTAATTGAAATAGAAAAGAATGCCAGTACCAGGTTTTGACAAGGATGTACAGCAACTGAACTCTGATTCATTGCTGGTGGGATTTTATTTTTTTTATTACTACAATAATGTACCTCTACAAAGCCACTAGTAATTGAAATAGAAAAGAATGCCAGTACCAGGTTTTGACAAGGATGTACAGCAACTGAACTCTGATTCATTGCTGGTGGGATTTTATTTTTTTTATTACTACAATAATGTACCTCTACAAAGCCACTAGTAATTGAAATAGAAAAGAATGCCAGTACCAGGTTTTGACAAGGATGTACAGCAACTGAACTCTGATTCATTGCTGGTGGGATTTTATTTTTTTTATTTTAAACTCACGCCTCAAGGGAGGCTGGTCTCAAACTCCTGACTCAGTCTCCCAAAGTGCTGGGATTACAGGTTGAGCCACCGAGCCTGGCACTGGTGGGATTTTAAATGGTACAACTAGCTGGGGACAGTGGCTCACACTTATAATCCCAGCACTTTGGGAGACTGAGTCAAATGGATTGCCTAAGCCCAGGGGTTCGAGACCAGCCTGAGCAACATGGCAAGACTTCGTCTCTACCATAAATCAAAAAATTAGCCAGGCATGGTGGCATGCGCCTGTAGTTCCAGCTGCTTGGAAGGCTGAATGGAAGGATCACCCAGCAGGTCAAGGCTGAAGTGACCGTGAGTATGCCACTCCAGCCTGGGCAACAGAATGAGACTCCAACTCAAAAAATTAAAAATTAAAGATGAAATGGTACAACCACTTTGAAAAGCACTTTGGCAGTGTCTTATAAAGTTAAACATATACCAATCATATGATCCAGTGTTTTCACTCCTAAAGGGAATGGAAAGCATATGTTCACACAAAGATTTTTATATAAATGTTCTTGTTTATTTTTTCTTTTTTGAGTTGGGTCTCACTCTGTCACCCAGGTTGGAGTGCAGCGGCATACTCACAGTCACTGCAAGCTCAGTTTGCTGGGTTCAGGCAATCCTTCAGCCTCAGCATCCCAGATAGCTGGAACTACAAGCACACACCACCACACCTGGCTATTTTTGTTTTAATTGTGGAGACGATGTCTTGCCAAGTTGTCCAGGCTGGTCTCGAACCCCTGGACTCAGGCAATTCTCTTGCCTCTGCCTTCCAAAGTGCTTGGATTACAGGTGTGAGCCACTGTGCCCAGCCTATACAAATGTTCTTAGTGGTCTTATTCACAATTCTGAAAAATTGGAAACAACTCAAATGCCAAATAAAAGTGACTAGATAAACATAATTTTTGTATGTCCGTACCTTGGGATACTACTCAGCAATAAAAAGGAATTGACTATTGATATATAAAAGAACATGGATGAATATCACAAATATGATATGTGAAAGAATTCAGACACATTAGTGTATATACTGCATGATTCCAATTATATAAAATTCTAATCTATAGTGACAGAAAGGAGGTCAGTGGCTGCCTAGGGATAAGAGGAATTATTTACAAAGTGGCCCCAGGAAAACTTTTGGAGGTGTTGGATATGGTCAATATCTTGATTGTGGTGATGGTTTCACAAGCATAAACATGTCAAAACTTATCAAATCGTACACTTTTAACATGTGCAATTTATTGTAGGTCACTTACACTTCAATAAAGTTATTTTAAGAGATTATAAAAATTATGCTAACTTAATTGAAGAAGTCACACAAAGGGTATACACATATGATTCCATTATATGAAGTTTGAGAACACAAAAATGTCTCAATTCATTTTAAAATAATAAGGAAAAATGAACTTTTAGGTCAAAGAAAATGTTTTAATATATAATAATAACATATTTATCTTTATACTAATGAAGTCATAAAATATAATTTTTTAAGTGAAGAAAAGGTGCAAGAAAGCCAATGTTCCTCAGGCCGATGCAAATCATAAGATATCCCTGTCTGTAGTGAATTATATTTACAAAGCCACAATAATACAAATGTTATTTATTGGTTGTCAATTTTTAGAATCAAGGTATAAACAAAGCAAAGAAGATGCAATCATGGTGATAGAAAAAATGTAAATGCTATCAACCTTGACAATGTAGAAGTAATTATACAATTGACAGAAAATGGAAGTAGAAGAGAAGAAGTAGAGGGAAGGGTATGAACTTGCATAACCCCATCTTATAAAAATGGGGAGTCAAGAGATGCTGTTTATAGTTGATGATACAATATATGAAATTTTCCAGTGTACAAGTGTATGAATATGTACATACACATATAAGCATATACAATTGAAGTTAGCTTCACTTGAAGAATTTAGTGATCCCCCTACCCCTTTCCAAATACCATCTTTTTGCCCTAGCCAATGCTAAATGATGGAGTTTGCATATGCTCATAAATGGAGCTACAGCATAATTGCTCTTGGGAACAGATCCTTTTGTCTCTGAATGTAGTCAGCAGGTCCCCATTCTAAACTAGATGAAAGGCCCCACTACTTTTGGTGGGAGCTAATTAAAGGCTAAATCAAGGAAGAGCAAAACAATGTAGTGATAGGTCTCTGTGAGACTTGGAAGACAGAGGAAACCTATCAATTACTCAAGGAAAGCCCAGCATGGACCAGAGACAGAAGTTCCTAGAAAAAGAAAAGACTTTCCTGAAAGCTGAATAGTGACCAGGAATAGATTGGAGTGAACTAATAGTCAAGAATCAGGGAATTCTTGAGCAAGACAAACCTGAAGTCTGGGTCTTCAACTCTAAAAAATGATATACAGAGTGTGATTGCTCCCTGGAAAATCTTTATGTTTTGAGGTAGGTGTGGTAGTAGTTTTGTATGGCTTACTGTGAGAGGTGTCCAGTAGAGTAGAAGGTACAATGCTCCTGATGCTGTGTTCCCAGGAAAGAAGTTTCAAGCTGCTGAGGAAAATTGGTGCCAATTTTCTTACCTTCAGTAGATTAGCAACACTCCACAGCTGCTTCGTCCCACTGAAAGGCTTCTTCAGGTCAGGCATGACTGAACTCTTTCTTGCAACCTGAGATTGACTCTGAAATTTCTTCCAAAGCAAATACTAAATAGGAAATAGTAAGATTCTGGGTCTGAACCTTTTGGTCACTTTTCATAGATTTTAGTACAGAAGTGGACCTTGGTGTATTTGAATGGGTGAATGGATGAAGAAAAGAAAAAGGGAAAGAAAAGGAAGGAAAAGGAGGGGAGGAGAAGGAAAGGGAGGGGAAGGGAGGGGAGGGGAGGGGAGAGGACGGGAGTGGAGGGGAGGGACAATATATTCCACAAGTTTTGGCATGCAAACATCAAGAAACTATTCTTCTTTCCATTTAACATTGGTCATACCAACATAACTCCATTTCTCTCCTCAACATATAGGCCTTCTCAGCAGCACTGAACACAGTTGGCCTGAGACACCCTCTTTTTTAGGTTCTCACGATACTATACCTACCTGGTTTTTCTGAGACCTCCAACCTTGTGCTTTCTCTATCTGCTTTGCTGACTCTTTTTCTTCCACTCAACTTCCTAATATTTGAAAGCCTCTCAAGCTCAAGCCCAAGCTCCTTTGTCACTCTCTTCCAAGATACTTTCATCCATTCCCATAGCTCTAAGTAGAATTAATAAGATGAACACCCCCAAATGTATAGTTCTCACCTTTACTCCCTTTTTGAGCTCCAAACTTACAGCATACTAGCACAGGGTCTGGAATTAGACTGCCCATGTTTGAATCCTGGCTTCCAATTACAATGCAATCTTAAGTGAGTTGTTTAACCTTTTTGTCTCAGTTCCTCTGCTGTAAAGTAGAATGATAGAAATATCTGATTTTACTGGGTCATTATGAGAATGAAATGATCTAATATATGTAAAGCATTTGGTACATAGTAAACATCAATAAATGATGATGATGATGATGATGATGGTGATGATATCTAACTGTCTAACTTAGTGTCTCTTCTTGGATGTCTTATAGGCATCTTAGTCTTAACATGGCCAAAACAAAATTTTTAATTTCCATCCCCAAAATCACTCCTCCCATACTTTTCCTCATCTTTAGTAAATGGCATCACCAAGTATCCAGTTTCTCAGGAAGAACCTAAGTGTCACCCCTTTTGTCATCCTTTACCTCACTTCTTATATCCAATCCAACCATATGGCCTACTGAATTCCCAAATATATCCAGAATATATTCCACTTCTCTCTACCTCCACTGCTGCCACCATCAAGCCAGCATCAACTCTCACCTGGATTCATCCTCCACACAGATGCCAATGATCTATTTAAAGCAATTATTAAGATCATGTCACTCCCCCGCTTAAAGCTGCTTAATGACTTTCTACGGATTTAGACTAGAATCCAAACCCTTACCATGGACTGTAAGGCCCTCTAAGATCTGGCCCCTGCCTGTCTCTCCAAACTAATTTCCCACATTCACTGGCCTTCTTTGGGTTTTTAGTTCACACTAAATTAACTCATCTTCAGGGTCTTTGCATTAGCTGTCTCTTCTACCTAGATGTCCTTCTCCTGAATCCTCACATGATTGGTTCCTTTTATCATTCAGAATTCAGGTTAATGTCACAATGCCACTCAGAGAAGCATTTCTTTACTAGTCAACCTAAAGTAACTTCCCCCATCACTGTTTTCTTCATAGCACTTATTGCTATCTGAAAATATCCTATTCATTTCTTGAATAGATTTTATCTCTCCCTTCCTTCTAAAATGTAAACTTCAGCCGGGCTCGGTGGCTCAGCCTGTAATCCCGCGCCTTTGGGAGGCTGAGGTGAGTGGATTGCCTGAGCCCGCGGGTTCGAGACCCGCCTGGGCAGCAAGACCTCATCTTTACAATAAATCAAAAAATCAACTAGGCGTGCTAGCGCATGCCTGTAATTCCAGCTCCTTGGAAGACTGAGGTGGAAGGATCGCCAGAGCCCAGCAGGTCGAGGCTGCGGTGGCTGGGAGTGCACTCCAGTCTGGGCGAAAGAGTGAGACTCCAACTCAAAAATAAATAAAATAAATAAATAAATAAAATGTAAGCTTCATGAGAACAGGGACCTTGTCTGTCCTGTCCACCATTTTATACTTGGTGTCTAGGAGCATCACATGCTTCAGGGATTTATAGGATGGATTTTTTTAAATTGTGGTAAAATATACATAACATAAAATTTACCATTTTAACAATTTTCAGGTTTTACAGTTCAGTGGCATTAAGTACATTCATATTGTGCTGCAACATTACATTACCACCATCTACCTTCAGAACTCTTTTCCCTTTGCAAAACTGAAATTCCACACCCATTAAATACTAACTCCTCATCCCTCCTCCTGGCACCACCATTGTACTTTCTGTCTCTATGAATTTGACTACTCTAAGTATTGTATATAAGTGGAATCATACAATATTTGTACTTTATGTCTAGCTTATTTCCTTTAGCATAATGTCATAAAGGTTCATTGATGTTGTAGCTTGTGTCAGAATTTCCTTCCTTTTTATAGCTGAATAATATTCCAGCGTGTGTGTGTGTGTGTGTGTGTGTGTATGTGTGTGTGTGTGTGTGTGTGTGTATTACATTTTGTTTATCTGTTCATCAGTCAACGGACATTTGGGTTATTTCCACGTTTAGACTTTTTTGAATAATACTACTATGAATATGAGTAAACAAATATCTGTTCAATGCTCTGCTTTCAAGTCTCATGTATATATTTAAAAGTGAATCACTGCATCATATGGTAATTCTATGTTTAATTTTTTTGAGGAACAGTCATACTGTTTTCCACAGCAATTGTGTCATTTAACCTTCCTACCAGCACTTACATGATGGTTCCAATTTCTCCACATCCTAGACAACACTTGTTATTTTCTGGTGTTTTGTCACTGTAATGGGTGTGAAGTGGTACATCATTGTGCTTTTGATTTGCATTTCTCTAATGATTAGTGATGTAAAGCATCTTTTCATGTGCTCTTGGCCATTTATATACTTTCTTTGGAGAAATGTCTATTCAAGTCCTTTGCCACTTTCAAACTGAATTGTTTTTGTTGTTGAGTTGTAGAAGTTATTTATATATGCTGGATATTAATCCCTTATCAGATACATGATGTGCCAATATTTTCTCCCGTTCCATGGGTTGCCTTTTCACTCTGTGAATAGTTCCTTTGGTGTACAAAAGTTTTAAATTTTGATGAAATTAAGATTTCTTTTTAAGGGTTAACAATTAGGGGAGGGCCGGGCTCGGTGGCTCAGCCTGTAATCCCAGTGCTTTGGGAGGCCAGGGTGAGTGGATTGCCTGAGCCGGCGAGTTCGAGACCCACTTGGGCAACTTGGCGAGACCTCATCTCTACAATAAATCAAAAATTAGCTGGGCTTGGTAGCACGCTCCTGTAGTTCCAGCTACTTGGAAGGCTGAGGCAGAAGGATCGCTGGAG
>NW_007259569.1:220899-231342 GCF_000164805.1 Carlito syrichta | reverse complement strand
CAGCAGGGAGTGGCCACTGCACTCCAGTCTGGGTAACAGAGTGAGACTCCAACTCAAAAAACAAACAAACAAAAAAAAAACAATTAGGGGAGGGGTTGCGATGAGAAGACTGATGTTCAGAAGAAGGCAGTACACCAGCAATCCTGAAAAGGGTACCATGAAAAGAAGTCCTATCCAAGGATGGCATGAGACTTCTGGAAATATTGGTAGGAGGGACCCAACAGCATTTGCTGAGAGCTTACTAGGTACCAAGGACTAGGCTAAACACAACACATTCAATACCTCATTTAATTATCTTAGCAATTCTATGCAGTAACTATTATTATTAGCCCTAATTTATAGATGAGGAGATTGAGGCACAGCAGGATGAAGCAACTTGCTTAAAGTCACAAAGTGATAAAGCTATAAAGTGATAGGGTTTGGATTTAAACCCAGGCAGCCTGGCCCCAGAGTCTGAGCTCATCTACTGGCCTGTGGTGTTTCAATATTAGATAAGTAAGGGAGATTTGCTCAGGGTGTGTGGCATATTGTGGTTGTTAAGACTATGATGAAGAAATAAGTCACAGGTAGTAGCTTGAAAGCATGCCTTAAAGAGATAGAGAAAGTAGTCAAAGGGTAGTCCTTGTTTACATACTTGCTCCACAAACATAGTTTTATTTCTCAGGACATAATAGAGTGATGGTGAAATTTATGGGCTTTGGCATCAGACACCTGGACTTAAGCCCAGCTCTGCCACTTATTAGTTGGTGACCTTATACAAGTTGCACTTTTTTGTGCCTCAGTTTCCTCACCTATAATTGAGGATAAATGTACTTACCTCATAAAGTCGTTGTGAAAATTTAATGAGATCTTTGATATAACCTGCATGGCACAACGCCAGGAACAAGCCAGGCTCTTGCTCCCCAACCAATCAATGGTGCAGGGCTCTTCCTGAGCTGGACAACTCCCAGCTTCTGATTAATAGGAAGATTTTCTAGGCCTGGTTGAAGTAGTTGTACTTCCTGAGCCATCAAGGCCCTGAGTGGATAGGTAACTGAAAATGATCTCTTACAGAACAGAAACAGAGTCTTCCCTCCCTAAGGACATGTTCCCACTAACCCCCCTTGAGACCCAGGAAATGTATTTCTCTTAGAACAGCTACTTTGTCCCAGCTTCTAACTAGCCAGGGTTAAAAAACTCCTAGCTTCTTGCTAGGCGATCGATTTTTTTTTTTTTTTGTAAATTATAAAACCTTTTTAAAGTGAAGTTTAATCTCAGAGAACAGGAAGTGAAAATGAAGGCTGTCTGGCTCAATAGCAGACACTGAGCAACTAGAGGAGGGAGGGTCGTATGAAAGACAAACTTCCCCAACTTCCCAGTTTTTTCTTGGCTGCCTCTGTATTGATTAATTTCAGAGAAACTGAAGAGGGTCCAAGGAAGAACTATCAAAATGATTAATAAAAGGAAGAAGTTACTGAATGATGCTAGGAGCTTCCACTGAAGGACAAGAAAAGGGGATGAGAAGGGGGAGGCCCTGAGGACTGAAAACAAAACATTCACCCGACTGCAAAGCTTCAGGGAGATGTGGGAGGAAGGGGCAGGTATCCTGGGCCCAGCTATCTCCTCTGAGCACCCCATCATGGGTCCAGCATTGGGCCAGGCACTTTGGGAGATCAAAAGAAGCATAAGGCTTGGCCTGTGCCCACAGAGGTAAAGAGACAGGGCTATGCCCACAAAAGAACAAATTATAATCCAAGCCAAGAATATAAATGCTGAGACAAGGCACTCACTCCCTGTTAAGTGCCAAATGACTGGTGCAGTGAGAAATGCTCAGCATTCCTAGGAGAAAGGATCTTCGCAGGTGGTGGGGCTGGAGCCTAGAGGGAGGGACACAAGGTGGCTTGGCAGAAAGGACAAAGAGAAACATAGTCCTAGGAAATGACAAGATCAAAATGTAGGAGCCAGAGTTTGGGCAAGGAGGAGTGAGGAGTCATACCCAGCTGGGGCGAGCAGTCCTCAGAAGGCAGTAGAGGAAGATGAACACTAACAGCAGAGCCTGAATTTTCTGCTGCGGGTATTGGGCAACCACTGAAGGTTTCTGAGCAGAACGCCATGGTGCCAGCCATGCTTTGGCAAGATGGATCTGTCTAGGCATGGTGGTTTGGAGGTGAAGGTAGGGAGACCAGACCTAAGACTACCTCCATTAAGAGTTAGCTGTAGCCACTGAAAATGTGCTCAAGCACTGGCGGGTACCAGGCTTCAGTTGACCAAGCAAACTGGGGCCCAATCATATCTCTGAAAGATGCAGTCTGGGCTCTATACCATGAGAACACAGCCTCAGTTCCCTCAGGCCTACCCAGCCCACAGAGCTGGTCATCATTCGAAGCACATCTTGACAAGCTTAGGCTCGTACCAAGGACAGATTTCTGGGCAGATGATATCTCTGTTATAAATAGAGAATTTGACTCCAGGTGGGAAATTCAATTTGTGGGAGCAGATGAAATCTTCTGAAACCAAGATCTGGTTTCCTGAGCAAATGTCCTTTGGTCTTAATGAATAAGAGAAGGAGATAAGAAAAAAAAAAAAGACATTATAATTAGGCCTTCCTTCTAAATAGGAGGCTTCTTGGATTACCAGGGACCTGCTGGCAGTGCCTTAACAAATGCATCCCATTTCTGAGCCATGGGGCTTGAGGCAAAGAATGACATTAAGTATCCATGCATCTCATAGAAATGGTTACAACGTGCTTTTCTGCTCTTGTTATTCATTAGTAGTCCCCATCTCCCACCTGCTCTTCTCTCCCCCTCCTTCCCTCTTGCCAGCGCTGCCATGAGCCTGGTGAGGTTTATGGAGGTTGAAAAGTTTAGAACTCACAGACAGAAAGGTTAATCAATTGTCTCCAGGTCAAACACAAGTTACTGATAGTCCAATGGTGAGAACGTTCTAGTCAGGCCTTTCTGGGAGTTATTGCTTTAGTCCACCAAGAGATATAAACCAACTACCCTCTTTTCCTTTTAAAGTCGATTTTTTTTTCTTCCTTGTCTGGTGAAAGGCAGTCAGAGATATGGAAAATGGAGTCCAGAAAAGACAGTGAGGAAAAGAGAAATTAGTGACATACAGAAATAGAGAATGGGAGAAGCCAACCTAATCCCTCTAGGCATGGTGTTTCTGAGCCTTGTGCTCTGTTCAAGTGGAGTAGGCATGGAAAAGAGTGAGGAATATTTGATTCAGGAATCAGTCGCTTCTTGCCTGTGGAATTTTGGACAGTCATTTAGTCATTCTGAGTCTCAACTTCCTTATCTATAAAATGGGGATTATAACTGCCTACTTACCTCTTGGTGTTATTATGAAGATCAAATTAAACTGCAAAACCTTGTGTACATGTGAGAGATTATCCAGGTGAAGAAGGAAAGGCTCCCATGTCCTCAAACTCTTCAGCTTCCTGTCTCCACGTCAAATATCCACACTATCATCACAGCGTTAGAGAAAGCTTAGCTTTGACAAAATGCAGAAAGTTGGAAGGTTAACTCATTGGCCCATTAGCATTCACTAGCACATTAGCAAGAATTCATTTACCTGATTGGTGGGCTTCTGAGGAAGGTGGATTTAAACACCCTTTTTTCTTAGAGTCTTTCAAGGGACATTTGTCTCTGTGCAGTGTTTTCCTTCCAAAAATTTCCAGGTGTATCCTTTTTTTAAAGTCTGCATCCCTGTAAAAAGCATTGAGCATTTTATTCTCCTCTGTGTTTTGTGAAGGGGAACTCTAGGCACAGGGAGATTATATGTCCATGATCACACTGTGCCAGGATTGAGAGGCTGATGGAGGTACCCAGTCCTCCACTCTCCAGCCTAGGCATATTTCCTGTCTATCCAATTTCTCCTCTCCAAATCCCGCCCCCCCCGCCGCCCCCCAGCCTTACCCAGACAGAGGTAAGGAGGAGTAAGAAGGCTGATTCCTGGCAGCACTGTCCCAAGCACATGCCTGGACTCCCTCACGGGGAATAGCAGTACTGGTGGCAACTGCAGCAAGCACTTGGCATCTGACAGGCTCCGTCAGCATCAATTTAAATTGGTGTTTTGCTTCCTAACTCCAGGAGGGCAAACATGTCTAAGATGCCAACAGGGGGTAGAGAAGGAAGGCATACAAGGCAGCCAGGGGCAATTCCCCAGAGTCTGTCAATTCATCTTCCACTTTAAGGCCTTCCTGAGCCACTGACTGTCTCTCTGTAGGGCTCCCTTGGCATGAGGGAGGTGGGCAAGTAGGAGGTAGCAGCTTGGAAGTTTTCTCTCTCTGAAGAGAGAGGAGGAGAAGGAAGAGGAGGAGTAGAAAAAGGAGAAGAGGAGGATAAAGAAGAGGAAGAAAGAAAAAAGAAAGCTCCAGAATAAGGCCAGGGCTGATGGGGAGAGTGGCCCGACAAGATCCTCTTATTCCTACCTCCCAAGCCCTCTAGAGCAGCATTCCTCTCCTCAGGCCTGTTTGACAGCGCTTTGTGGCAGGCACAACCTAGACTCAAAGAGTTCATTGAATACAGAGTCCTAGGTTTTAGGGCGGAGCCCAGGAATTAGACTTTTTACAGCAACCCAGGTAATCCTGAAGCAGCTGGGTCAAGGCCCATAACTGGAGAAATGGCTGTGCTAAAGCTCTCCCACCTCACCCCACTGCACCCCAAGAAAAGGTCCTTGGTTAGTGTCTCATTTCCTTTCAGCTCTACCCTCCGAGAGGTGACCGGCAATCTGATAGATTTATTCAAGCAAGTGCATTAATGGGCACTAATGACTTAATGTGCTGTCCATTCCAGATAACACGTGCAATTTACCAGGACCTTCTGGAGGTTGAGCCTTAACCCAAAGGAGAATTTCCAGCATGCACAGCTAGAGGACAGGTGAATTTGAGTAAGGGGAAGGCTGGCATCACACCATGTCCGTGTCTGCATGCACCCTCTGGAATCTAGGGGCTTGACTGGCTCTGCTGTAATTCTTGCAGGAGAAACGGAACCTGAGAAGAAGACAGGCTTCCCCACAACGGCCCCACACCCCAACACTCCATACTATTCTAGTCATTATTTCTGCTCACTGCTGTCTTCAGTAGAAATAGTGGGTCAAAAGACAAGCAAGTTCTGGGCATTCATTCATTCATTCAGCACTTCTCAAGTTGGGATCTCTATACCTGCTCTGGGGTACACAGAGCCAGAAGATAAATATAGTGCATCTTTTTGGAGGTTCAATTTATACAAGGATTTTAGAGACATGCAATACTTCATGGTAAATCAAAACACCCATATACTATGGAGTAAAATGTGAAAAATCACTTGTGTTTTCAAAATAGAATATGAGACTTTGAAAAAGAAAGTTTTATGCTTTTGGTCACTTTAGCCATCACCTCCAGATTCTCACTTTATTATATTATATGGTTAGGGATTCTTTGTGTGTGTGTGTGTGTGTGTGTGTGTGTGTGTGTGTGTGTGTGTGTGTGCACGCGCACGCGCGCGCGCAAGTGTGTTCGTTTTAAAGGTTGAGAAGTACTGCCAACTACCTTCTATCTGTGTTTACCTAAGAATGGATTAGTTTATCAGATTATCTAAGACTATGTCTAGGGATGGATGCATTTTGATGAGGAGTGAGAGATTGAATTCAGAAAACACCCAAAGCCTGAGGGGGGTCAAGGGAAGGGCACTCAGAGAGGATCTAGGAAGAAAGGGTCTTACTGAGGGGAGGTGTGTCTGTGTGCGCCAGAAGGAAATCTTTTCAAATCAATAGTTATTAGGTAAGTAAAGTGGGAGAAGCAAGGAAGGCTGGGAATCACTTGCCAGACCCCAAGTGCCAGAGAGGAGCCAGGAATGGAGTTACTCCAGTCTCATCACTGGGGCACCATGGTAGGATGAACCCCAGTTCTGACCTGAGGTTCTCTCTCCCATGACCGAGCACATCCTCAGCAAGTTTGGGGTGTAGGGAGGGGGCAGATATTGATAGGGAATCTGAGAGCTAGCTGGGACACATGGTACAGGCAGACGGCAGGTCCTGCTTAGCCTTTGAGGGGAGAGGGTGCCTGTGTCAGCATCCCAAAGGAAGCAAAGGGGTTGGTTGACCATTTGCAGCTCATCATCCAGAGTTGTCCCATGCCTAGCCCTTCATTGTCTTCCAGCACACACAGGGTGGGCAGACTCAACACACAAAGGGCCACTAAAACACCTTCTTAGCATAATTGCCCAGGCTTTTGACTTCTCTCCTCCTAGTGACAAACCTTTCAAAATGACCCTTTCCTTCTTCATTTTTCTCTGGCATTCTCTCTGTTACCCAACTTTCCTGCTAGCTCCCAGTTTCCCCAGTAACTCAATAGCTCAGGAGGTTTCTCTCCCTTTTCCTTTACCCACCCTGTCCCAAAGCCCAGAGCTCTGGGTTGACTCAAGACACTTTAGGGCGGCAGGTGTCTTGCTGAAAGGCAAGATGGGGAATCAAATGCTGGAGGCTGCAAAAATTCTAAAATGGGTTCCCTCCTTGACCTTTCTGATCATCTCCCTTCTACCATCCTAGGGCCTGCTTAGCTACCTGGGGGGTGCCTTGCTGCCTTAGGCAGTACTTCATACTCCAGCCATTGGTGACACCCTGTTTTTCACTAATTTATCTTTTTCTGGGTCTGAAAGATAATAGGTAGGCAGGCTGCCCTAGCAGAGGCAGGCAATTTAGGAATATCCCTATGATAAAGGCTAGCAGCCTGTCTCTATTGTATAATCTCAGTTGAAAGCTTGGAGTCCCAGTCTTTTTGGAGACACTACCACTCTGTATTCAAATGGGCATAGGTTCAAATACTGGATTAGGCCCCACTAGCTGTGTGATTTTGTGGTAATTACTCAACAGCTTCCCTGAGCCTTTGTTTTCCTTTAAAATAGGGATAATCATAGCATCTACTCTCTCAGGTTTATTGTGGGGATTAAATGTGACAATGCATGTGAAATGCCAGCACAGTGCCTGGCCCATAGGGCTTAATAAAGGTTAGCAATAATAATTATTATTACTACGAGTTGTCATTATGTGGTTAGAATACAGGTTTCACAACATATTGCTACATGAGTCTTGGCTTCCTCCTCTGTAAAATCAAACTGATAGTACATAGCAAGAGGGTTGTGGTGATCATGAAATGAGTAATGCATGTGTATAGCTCTCGGGATTGGCTGCAGGTCCTATCAAGAAAGTAGAGCTAATTGTATCCCCTGGGATGAAGAACGGTCATCCTTTTCCTAGGAGCATTAGCAAAGTGTCCAGCTAGCAGTGACTGATGGGTCAATAAATGGTAGTCAGTATTACTATTATTACTGGAGAACAAGAGACTCTCTGTCCATTTATTTCTGGATTTTCAGTTGGTGGCTTGGTCGTTAAGTGCTGTTTACAGACAAAGGTGCCAGGCAGCTGGGCTGCGTCCATCCACTCTCAGTGTGCAGAGGAGAAAAATAGTACCACTTATTAGCTTCATCTCAATGTATTGATCTCAATAGAAAATAGACTTCTGGATAGAATGTTTTCATGTGTCATCTAATTGTCATGTGATTTGAAGAGACTGAACTCTCGCCTCAAGGAGATCCTCACCAAATTTCAGTACAGCTGGATCAAGAGTCTCAGTTTTACATGCAAGTGTTTATTTGGCTGCATTTTGGTATAAGGTTAAGAATGTTAAGGAATCTTCCCCAGGCCTTCTCTGTACCCTACTTCCTGCTCTCTCTTTTCCCTCGTTTCTGTTGGGCATAAGGAGTGCACATAGCTTGCCAAACAACAAAAACTAAAACAAGAAAATCCCACCTACATGATTCTCTGGAGTGGAGGAGTCTTCTCCTTGGAGTGAAACAAGCCAGTGTGCACCAAGGCTTGAGAACTCGCTTTGACCAAGAGCAACAAACAATGCAATGCTGTATCACTTCATACTAGAATTAGGCAGAATAAAAATAGAATGGGGAGCCTCTTAATAGATGACTAGGAGGCAGATTGAAAAAGAACAACAGCTCCTAATTACCGAGACTTTTTACATCCATTATCTCACTTAACACTTCTAATAATTCTGTGAAGTAGCTTCTGCCATTGTCCTCACCCCACAGGTAAGCCTCAGAGAGGTTAAGTGACCTTCCTAAGATCACACAACAATAGTTAAGAAGTAGATTACAAAAGCCATACACCTAATCACTATCCTAAAACAGACAATGCCTCACTGGTCAGTCAGGAGCTCTCACGCGTGCATTTGTCAGCAACACAATCCCTCCCAATCCTATCTCCTCCCTCACCATCCCTTCTTTACTTTTGTTTACCGCACAGCAGATTGACTAGAGTCCGGACATATGCTTTAAGTGAGCCCAGCATGCAGCAGAAGAGGGCTAATCAGAATTGTGAAACGCATTTGTTTTAGTTATTAACCCATGAGCTTTATTGTAAGAGCTGATACAAGCCAACTTGGAATCTGTGTTATTAATATTAATAAAGAGTGAACTAGCTAAGGATCAGGGGATCCTGGAGGGGATCCCATCTCCTGAGACACCACCCCAAGGAAACTAGCCAGAGACCAGCAGGCTGCAAATATTATTATTCATACTAGACAGCTGGTTCCCAGCTCCGTCCCCAGGAGGTAGAAAGCCAACTCTTGCCTGCTTCTCTTTACCTCTCTCCTTTGGAAGGATTAGAAATCAAGTCTGTGTTGCTTCTCTGGCTAACCTTTATTTTTCTATTAGCTTTCCGTGTCTGTGGCCCCACTTGTGAGTGTGTGTGTGTGTGTGTGTGTGCGCGCGCGCGCGCTGTCTTCTTCAGAGCATCTTCTTGTGTGAGGGTCTGCCTGTGCGTCAGCAGAGAATGCTGCGTATTTCTCTCCCTGCTCGTCTTCACTTTCACTCACCATCCACTTTTAATAATTTCATCAGCTTGTTTTCCCAGCCTAGGCTACCCCCATCCAGATGCAGGGAATTTCCATCCTTTTTTCAAGGTGGGAAGTGCCAGGAAGGAAGCAAAAAGTGTGCTCAGTGGACAGGCGGCCAAATCTGCTAGTCAGCTACTCCACTGCTGATTCCAGCTGTGGGAAGCCACAGAACCCTGCACCCAGAGCTCTCCTCTGCATCCTGGAAATTCCAGCAGCCTAGGAGAACAGCTCTTGCCCCGAAATTGCCCCTTAGTAGCCCTCCAGCCTCTTCTGAGGCTTTACCCAAGTGCTTAAATAGAATTGAAAGTGAGAAGATTCCAACTGAAATAGGTCTCCTTGTGCCAACAGCCTCCCTTCCAGAGTCCAGGAACACAGAGGAAATTGAGAAGGGCTCACTTTTCACCTTAGAACTTCTGAAGCCCATATGTGCCAATGTTAGCTGTCTCCTCAAGGTGCCTGTAACACTCGGAAATTCACCATGTATTTGGCATCACCAGAAGCTCTTCAACTCCACTCTTTCCTCCTGCTTCTCTCTTCCCTGGCCTCAACTTCCACCTTCGCAGGGCCACCGTCCAGCTTCTGAGTTTTTCCGGGTCTCCACTGAGGCTACCTTTTTCAGGGGAGGAAGAGTGGCCTTTTGTTTTGGTCCTCAAAACTCCTCCAAAGGGGTCTGGAGCCTGCTGGGAGACCAAGAGCCTCTCTTGCATCTCAGCTGCTACATGTTTAGTATTCACAGCATGTCGCTAAAAAATGTCCTGAGATCATTCATCAGGCACTGTGCAGTGTGCCTAGCTGCTCTCCTTCGGGGTGTGTGTGTGTGTGTGTGTGTGTGTGTGTGTGTGTGTGTGTGTGTGTGTCCAGGACCCTCCCTCCATTTGCTGGTGAATACAGTCGCACACACGCACACACACCTTCACCTTCTTCCCTTCTCATGAAACCAATCGCATGCTCTAGGCAGACCTCTGCCAGCTGGCAGATCGCTCCTTTACAGAGGTGGGCTCCCGGGGTTGGGCCTGGGCTTAAAGCCGCTCACACTCCAGTGCTGGGGCGAGGCGCTGCGAGCAGGAGCCCGAGCCGAAACTCAAGGTGCGTGCAGATGTTGGCGGTGGTGACCAGGAGGGGAGCTGCAGAGAGGGCATCCCCAGCAGAAGGCGAGCAAACAAGGAATGAGAGGCAAGGTCAGGGGCCAGGGAATGGAGTCCCCGAAGCGAGCTTTCCCGCTGTCCCTTCTTCTCCGCAGTTCACTCCCTGCCCCCCCCTTCCAGGGTTCACTTTGGAAATTGGCTTGCCCTCTCCGCCGCCAGCAGTTCCCGGCAGAACCCAGCCGGAACGGTCAGGTTCAAGAAGTGAGGCAGCTCCGGGCTGGTTGGCTGGGTTGCTGGGTTGTGTCTTAGGAGATTCTTTCCCCAATTGTCAATTTTGTGCTTATTTTTAGTAGTGACCCGAGCCAGGAACTGCGCCTTTAAGCCGCTTTCCCATTCGGGGAAACCGACGCCAGCACTCGAGGGTCGGGAGGCGCCGGAGAGGCCCCTCATTCTGCACTCCCCTCTTTTCTCCCCCTCCCCCTCCCCCCA
>NW_007259569.1:212395-220199 GCF_000164805.1 Carlito syrichta | reverse complement strand
CCTGGCCGCCGGGGGTGCAGGCTGAGGAGCCGAGCACAGGGGAGTGCAGCGCGTTCATCATGGAGCCTTTGTGTGCGCGCCGGGGCTGTGGGCACAGTTGGGAGAGCTGGCGAGACGCGGGGCCTGGCTGCTGGGAGGTAACCACTTAGCCAGGGTGCCCGGCGAAGCCCGACCCGGGGCTGCCAGAAACAGCTGTCTGAAGCATGTGCGTGGTTCCCGGGGCCATGTTCACAAGCGGACACGGACGCGCACACACACGCACACGCACACACAGCCGCACCACATATCCGGCGCTCAGCCACACAGTCACCCCCATCCAAAGACGAAACACACACACACACACACACACACACACACACACACACACAGAGAGAGAGAGAGAGAGACAGAGAGAGAGAGAGACAGAGAGAGAGAGAGAGAGAGAGAGAGAGACAGAGAGAGAGAGAGAGAGAGAGAGAGAGAGAGAGAGAGAGAGACTTGCCCCCTCCTACCAGGATGCTAATAAAACAGTCACCCAAACACATACACAGCTACACTCACCTCCCCCCAGCGCTGCTAAAACATGTACACACATACACACCATACACACACTCTTCTACTCCCCAGTCTGGTGCTCTGGAGCTTGGAGAGTGTATATGAGTGTGTGTGTGTGTGTGTGTGTGTGTGTTTCAGAGTCTCCCTGAGAGCCCACATGACAACTGCACATTACTGCAGAGCCAATACCTGTCCCCCCCCAACACACACACAACACCCCCCCCCCCCAAAGCTACTAAGGAAACCCCTACCAGGGTCCTTAAAAACTCCTTCCTGGCAAAAATGCGTACCCAACTCTTGTAGTCGTGCCCTTCCACGCCCGAACTTCTGGGTTTCCGGCACACACATCCTCATACATACATTAAAACCACTGCAGGGGTAAATGCTTAACACCTTCCCTCAGAAGCAAGTGGCTCCCGCACCTTTGTAGCTGCCACTAAAGAGCCCTGGATCACAGCGAAGGCCAAATTCTGTCAGACCTGCTCCCGCTCCTTGGCATCTTTGTCCAGCTGCAGAACCCTGGAGTCCACCGGGGGTGGTCTCAGCATCCTGCAGCTCTTGGGGAGGGCGGGGCAGTCTCTGGACTCCTGCCCTTTAGAGAAACTGCTGTTAGAGCAAGGCTCCCTTGGGGGCGCCCTTCTCAGAGTCGAGGGTAGGGGACTCTGCTGACTCAGAGCAAAGCGCCCGGGGAGTTTTCCCAGCTGGAGACGGGGGTAAACAGCGCACACACCTGGGTCTAGAGGGCCCGGGATAGTGTGGCAGTTCAGCCACCGGGGTTCTGAGCTGGGAGGCCCTACCCCTTCCTCCCCTTCTCTGCCTGTCAAGCTCGCTGCAGGAGAAGCAGGGGGAACCCAGTTGCCAGCTTCCTGGGAGCCGAGAGAGGTTTCTCAGGAAGTCTTTCCTATTTCCACTAGGCTAAGGGCTCTCACTCTCCCCCGGGAGACCTCAGCAAGACTTGGCCGTGCCCAAGCAGACATGCCGGCGTCTACCCAATTTCTTGGCTTATTTTTTTAAAATTTTTCATGTAAGGGGACTACAACCTCAGAAGCTTGGCATCGGGGTACCCCTGAGGTGAAATAGGCATGATGTGTATGTGAAGAAAGAAGCAAGGTTCGAGGGAGAAAGGACTAGTGGGTTTGACTGGTTTAAGTGGCAACGCCGAGACAGACTGTAGCCCTTGGTAAAATCGTGACAGAGATGGCTTCGACGTCAGAGCCCCTTCCCTGCTCCTGCCCCTCCCGTCGGCTGCTCGTGGCTTCTCTGGGTCCCCTCCCCCACCCCCTTAGACCGTTTAGGCGGGGCTTTGAGCCCTGCTCAAATCTGATGACAGAATCCCTTCCAGGCCAAGGTGTTAATAGCTGATAGTGGTTTACTGCCTACATTGCACAGGTAACATTCTCATGTTTAAAGGAGGCAGAGGAGTGACTCTATTGGTGGAGCTTTCAGGCACCTGTGGCAAGACCACGCAGGAGCAGTTTGTGGACAGTGTCGTCTGTCTATTGTCTATGTGAGTTATTCGTCATGTGTGTGTTGGAGTGGGGATGTGGAAAGGTGGGAATGTAATTATGGAGGGCCTTGAGGACCACAGAGAGAAGGTTTAAATTGATTTGAGAGGTAATTGGGAGCCACTGCAAGATTCTGAGAAATGAGGGAATATAATCTAAGCCGGAGAGAAACACTCATTGCTGCGTGTGCAAAGATCCTCACCTCTCTCTCACTAACACCCACCACCACAATTGCCTTCCAAATGTGGGCTGAAGGCCACTAGAGAGAGGAGACCAGCCAAGGTAGGGTGGGGGGTGCCCTATGCTGCTGGCTCTGAGGGTCTCCCAGATATCTGAGGCGTCTTACACAGTGGCCAGACTGTTGGCCTGAAGCCAGTAAGTGATCCCATAAATACAAGCTAGTGATTCTGTTAGTGCTGTGGCCTTGGACAGTACAGTGGAGCTTTTGCTTCCTGGAGGAGAGATCTGGAGACTCCTACGAGGTTCCATTTTAAATGAGTCAGAGGACCTCTTCCTCTGGTAAGTGGCACATTCCAAGGGTCTTGAGAAGTGGGCTGTGTGGTTCCATTGGGGGATTTTGTGACCAACAACATCCTTTGGGAACACTAGTGGGTTGAAAAAGTGCAGCAATTGGCAGCAGTGGGATACTGCTAGGGGTGGGGGGCACATAACGTGAAAAAGGGTACCTGATCTCAAACCAGGCAAAGTGAAGACCAAAGGGAGGCCCAAACTTTACCGCTACGATGCTCACTTGTATACCTAATCCTGAATTGTACCCCACATCTTTAAAATAAAATATGTATTTAAAAAAGAAAAAGTGCAGCAAGAATGCCCTGGGATTGCTGATGACAACAGCAAACTGGGCAAAACATTTGAGGTGGGCGTGGGTACAGGGGGTCTCAAGGTGGGGTGAGTGGAAGAAAGCACTGTCCCACTGCAGAAATTCTCGCTTCAGCCCTTGGCGGGAACATGGGTAAATACAGAACAATGGAAGTACCTAGTACCCACCCACCAACCCCCACTATGCATAAATGATTGGGCTCTATGGCCAGTGCTCAACAAGGCACCTAGAGTGGGCAGTGCGAATGCAGCAGAGGAAGGATCCCAGTTTTTGTGGAGCCTCCAGACTAGCTGAAGCCATAAGACACACACACACATGAATCACACACAGTGCATACACCTCTCACATGCACCCCCATAGCCACACACATACCTGGAGCAAAAAAAAAAATTGTGGGAAGTGAAGCTCATGCAGACAAGCTTGGTTTCTAGGGTTTCATGCCATTGTGCCTTCACATATAGGCCCTAGTAATCACTTCTAGAGGGGCTGGGATTGATACCTATTGATACTTGGTGAAGACCATTAGCTTAGATAGGCCCCCTGGAAGGAAGCCACACCCAAATCAGCTTCAGCTTGTGGGTTAGTCTTAAGGCTATTAGCATTCCCAGCAGAAAACTCTGTTCTGGCTCTTCTCTCAAGGACTTCTGATTTCCTTCTTACTATAAATTCAGAAAGAAAAACATTCTCTTTCATTGTCAGCAGCCAAAATGAAGGACTCTCAAAGCGGGCTAAGCCTTACAGTGTGCTGAGAAATCTGAGCACTGGGGGCAAAGGGAGCAAGTCGAGAGAAGCATGCCATCTTCCCTCATTTCCTGTTCCCCTCAGATGAGCTCCTAAGGAAAGGGCAGTAATCTTGGGGTTCTGTATTATTTCCCACCTATGAAAAGCAACACCCCCTATTGTGAGACCAGGGGCTCCATCCTCACAATGGGACATTAACAACCCAGTGGCACACTAGCACCTATTCCCTGGTAGTCAGAAGTTGAGTTTGGAAATGGGAATATGTGTATATCATGGACATAGGGAAAGGAGAAAAAGAGAGACAGGTACTACCTGTGTATACATAGGAGCAAGGGTGCCTGTTTGTGTGTGTCTTTGGTAGGGAACATGAGATTGCAGGTGTGGGCCGTCTCGCCTATGCACGCCGTAGTCAATGTTTTTTCTCTGAGCCTCAACTTCACTTTGCCATTAGCCACAGAGCCATTCTTCCTTGGCTTTTGAAAGAACTCTCTGCCTGGTTCTGTCATTTGGGTCTCCTTCCACCCCAGTGACTTCCCTTCTCCCCCCACCTTTTTTGCTAGTTCTGCTTCCTACCCCTCAAATCTGGGTGTTCTTCAGCTCCTATTGCTTTCCACTTTATTGACAAGGACACACAGCCCTGTCATGATTACCATCTCACCCCTTTACCAATTTTCTAGCTCAAATCTACTCCTGGGATTCAGTCCTATATTTTTAGCTACATGCTAAACATTTCCCCTTGGATAGTCTGCCATCATCTCAGACTCAACATTTACAAACTCATCTCATTATCTCTCAGAGGTGACTTGCTCCTCTGACCTCTCTGTCACCTTAAGCCTTCTAGTCTCTCAGACTAGAAACCCCAGCGCCATCTGAGTCTACCCCTGTACCCTGCACCCTGCCATCACTTCATTCATGTCCACACTGCACTAGTCTTTTTTTTTCCAGTCCATAATATACACACCTGCTAAATTAATGTTCTGGAATATCCTTTATTCATAATATTTTTGATCCTCATCCTTGGAGGGTGATACTTGATTGACTGTGGTATACATTTTAGCCTTCTTAACCTAACATGCAAGGCCCTCCTCGAGTGGGCCTAACTCTGTGTATTCTTCCAACCTTATTTCTCTCTCTTGGTCCACATCATTGATTCTCAAATTTTCAGTGTGTCTCAAAATTGCTTGAAGAAACTTGCTATAATGCAGATTCCTGGACCCCAACTCCCAAGCTTCTGATTTACCATGTTTGGGAGCTGGAGTACAAGAATATGCATTTTAACAAGCTCCCCCAAGTGATTTTGATGCACTTGGTCTACTTGAGAAATACAGCTCCACATGGACCCTCTACCCCAAGCCAAGTTTCATTCCCTGGGATCTCCTAAACATGTCTTATACATTTTTTGGCATCTGTGTTTGTTTTTGTTCATGCCTTCGCCTCTCTACCTATGCTTCTCTCCTATTTAGTACCATAATCACCTATCCTTCAACTCTTTCATATTCACCTCCTCTGTGAAGTCTTTCCTGATCATTCTAGACTGAAGTGATCTCTCTCTCTCTCTCTCATCTGAACTCCTTTGTCTCTAAAATATATTTGGCAAGTACATCATCTCTTTTTTAATCCCCATAGCATACAATGCCTTACACATAGTAGATGCTAAATAAGTCACTTGTTGAGTTGGATTGAATACTTGTTAATTCATATGAGGCAGAAATTCTGTCACATCTCCCCTTGCTCATCAGTTTGATAAACAATTTATTGAACGCCTATTATGTGCTAGTTGCTGTGGAAAATACAAAGATGAAGGAGATTTCTTGTCCTTCTCATTCTCAGTTGTCTTTGTACTTACAGTGCCTGGTGCATAGAAGAGATAGTAAATATTTGTTGAGTGAACAAATGAATGAATAAATGAGTAAGTGAAGGGGTGACGTTTAGACAGGAGAAACTTGAGCAAGGACATAGGGCAGCTGTGTCATAGAAAAACAGGTAGGAATGGAAGATAAGGCTAAGAAGATAGGCTGGGGTACATGGATGACTATTGTTCTTTTTCTTCATTATTGACATTTCAACCTCAAAAAATAGAGAAAATAGTATAATAACTCCCATATACCCATTATCCATATTAAGTAATTTCTTTCTTTGCTGAGGTATTTTCTTTTCTTTTTTGTGTGTTCCTCATTATTTTATTTTATTAAATTATTTTTATTTTAAAGATGTGGGGTACAATTCAGGGAGTACTTCCTTAAAATGTCAAATGTTGCTCATGTTGTCTCATTCCTAAAACTTGTCTATGCATCATTTAGAAAATGGACATTTTCTCATATAACCTCAGTATCATTAACACATCTAACAAAAGTAACAACAATGCTTTTGTATTATCTGTTACCCTGTCTGTAATCAGATATTCTCAATTGTCTCAAAACATGTTGTACAGTTGGCTTGTTTGAAATAAGATCTTAAAAAGTTTCACACATCACATTTGGTTGTTGTGTCTCTGAAGGCCTTTGTCACAGACATCAGGTGAGTTGTTCTGCATAACATCCCTCCTTCTGGTTTGTCTTTTATTATTCTGGTTTGTCCTCTTATTATCAGTTAGTTTGTTCTGCTATCCCCTGGATTTCCCATAAATGGAGGTTGGTTCTGGGCTTGATAAAATTCAGGCTCATTCTTCTTTTTTTCCCCTTTGGCGGATTGATTAAAAGGGGGTCATTCTGGAGGCAGGAAGACCAGTTAGGAGGTTGTTACCATAGCTAGTTAGGGATAGAAAGAAGATGTGTGAATGGATGTGGAGATACAGGAAACCTGATTTACCTACCAATTGGATGCATGAAGTGAGGTAGGAGAAAGAGTCAAAGATAATTCTAAGGCTTTGAGCCTGCATAATGGTAACAATGCCATCATATGTGAAGAATGAGTTTTTAATGAGAACAGCAGGAATCATGGTTAGATTAAAGGAGGAACTTTCTCACAGTTAAGAAGCCATCTGCTCTGTTTTTTTCCAGATAGCACTATCCTTCCCAGAAAAAATTTGATTAGTGGTATAGCTAGATATTGGGACCTGCCAGAAAAAAATTCAGAAAGAGACTCTATTTTTGTTAACTACCAAATAATTAAATTTCCAACCCTAGAGCTTTGAGAGGAAGGATAGTATGTACTTCTGAATAGAGAGAAGATAGGTAATACTGATATCTCCCTTTCAGATCAGCCTACTGTCCCATATCATCATGGGTTTCTGAGTCATCAGGCTTGGGTGGAGGAGTGAAGGATGCCAGAACTTGGGATTTCCGTAGACTCAGCCAAGTCCTTCCTTGAGATTCCCTGACATCTCCATCCCACACCCACTTCTCAATCCAATAAGGAGCTTCTGTGGATTCTCAGTGGACGATGGTAACCATGTTCTTGCCAAGGTCAAAGATTGCCCAACAGCCGGGGATATTCACTGGACTCTGAGAAAGCCTCAAGATTATTTAGTCCTCTTGGTAAGAACTTGCTTGAACTGTTGAATCAGAGCAGGTGAGAACTACTCTCAGCTCCAATCTATCATATCCTCATTCAAAAAACCTTCTCTTCCTCTTCCTTCCCCCAACTCATCTTTCTTCTTGCTTTCTCTTCTGTTCCTCCCTCCCTGCTCTGTCTCTTCCAGCATACATTTATTCTCTTGAGTTAATCAAACACTGGCCCCTGCAGCCCATTGTGTCTCAGATTGATCACTTAAGAAGCATTATTGATTGCCCAGAAATCCTTAGGAGGTAGGAATGTTCTGAAAACCAGGATCTGACAGCAGATAGGCTTCCTATGCCACGCTGGGCAGCCTCAGCTCCTCTGCAGTCTGGAACATCTTTTGAGAAGGGTGCAGGGAGAGGGGGGGAATGGACAGAGGAGATCCTCAGAAGGTCTTCATTAATCTTATCCATCCCTTATTTTGGAGGTAAGGCATGGGAACAGGAGTCTACTGAGCACTCCTGGGTCTAGCCCCATACCAATGTTGTGGTGAGAAGGGGAAAGCAAAGGCCCTGCTCTTTAGAAATTCATAATTTAACAGAAAAATAATACTTATTCATATGAAGCAACTAAGAATACAAGATGGAAAACAATTATATGCCACATTGTTTGCTCTGAATAGTAAGTTCTGCCGGGCTCGGTGGCTCAGCCTGTAATCCCGCACCTTTGGGAGGCTGAGGTGAGT